>NC_068962.1:3340833-3643863 GCF_026419915.1 Harpia harpyja
AAGGCAAGGAATAGCAGAGTTCAAAGGCAAACCAGGGGAATATATTAGTAACAAAATTATTGTCAGAGCCTTTAGGTATGTTTCCCCAATATTCCTCAACATAATGCCATTAATTACAATGGGAACAATTTTGTCATTTGCAAACACTTTTGAAAAGGTTAGAAGAATACTCTGCGCTGATAGCCTAAATGCCTATTTTTAGAAAAGCTGTTGCTAGAGAATTTCGAAATGTTACACATTGTGATTAAGGACCAAAAGAGGGGTTAGGTTTGGGTGTCAAAAGAGGGGTTAGGTTTGGGTGTTTGTGGCCTATTTCATTTTACGTGATTGGTGAGTTGTAGAGCCCGGACAGCATGTTCTTTTCTAAAAATGGCTGTTGAAGTGATTTAAAATACGTTGCCTAATCCTAATATTTTCAAAAGGCTACAGACTGCAAGCAAAAAAAAGCACTCAGAGATTCACATAAGGTTATGTTTTGCTTGTGTTTTGACATATTATTATCATCGAGCTACTTCGCTGGCTACATGGCATCCACTGGCTCATCAGAAATGCACCATTCTCCGCCTTTTTGGCAAACATTCCCTGATACACCTGTTAGGACAGGCAGCGAGCGCAGCAACGGGGCAGTCTCTCTCGATTCAGTTCCTGTAATCGGAGAGTGCCAAAATGCTTCGGGGCTACCAAAGTGTTGACGTCTCCAGTGCAATTTTCATCACTCTCTTTGCTAAATAAAATAAGCTTTCCAATATGGCTCAGGAGATTGGAGTAGTGTCTTTTTTCTTCTCTGCGAATCAGAACTGCTGCCATTCTTTAATATTTATCAACCCGAATCCAGAGGGAAATATTCAGCCTCTCATTTTCCAGAATACGTGTTTTTCCTCACCCAAAAAAGCTGCTGGATTCTATGAGGCAAAGAAATTCAAATGCGTTTGATTTGGGAAAAGGGGGATATTACGAGTGCTTGGAGGACTATGTGGCAAGTGGCCATTTTTCAGATCTGCTATTGTAATCAGAAGCAGAGTGACTGGAAGGTATTTTCCATGAAATACCTCTCTGGAGCTAAATCCAGGGACTGGGGCACTGTTTGTGAAAACGCTGTCATTTTTAAAGGAAATGTACTTGTTTACATATCATAAAAAGTTTAATAGATACTTCTCCTTTAGGGAGAAGTGCAGACAGCTAGAGCTGACGAAAGTTGTTTTTATGAATCCTTCAAGTGAGAAGGAGCCCTGAAAACTAAAAGGCTGTAACTGCTACTTATGGAGCCTGGCAATTTAAACTTTTGTAGAACTCGTGTAGGACACGCTTCACACGGAGGAGATACAAGTACTCCCAATTAGACCTTGGTTTACACAGCACTTACACACCTGCTTATCTTCCAGCCCGTGAGTAGTAACGCCGACTCCCAAAGGACGTGCTTGCAGCTGAGCATGGTCTTCAGCCCGGGCAGAGAAGAGGACCTGGCGCGGTGGCAGCGTGCCGTGCCGTGCCGTGCCGTGCCGTGCCCCTGACTCCCCTCCTTCTTCAGGCCAGAGAGCGAAGGGCCCTGCCAGGCACTGGGGTTATTCTGCAGAGGAGATCAGCGGCCGCACAAATGAAGTTTGATCATATTCACTGTTGATCTAAGTCTTGGTTTGGTCCTGCAGATGCTTTGCTTAACCCTGCAAAGTCATTCACAGGCAAGTTCGCAGGAGAAAGTCCTTTATTAATGGCAAGCCAACGCCAGCTGCTTTTAGCCTTTCTGTGTGGGAACAAATGTCATGAAAAAGAAGGAAAGAGAATACGCTTTTTTTTTTTTTTTCATGGGGAATTAAAAGCACTAAAAGGCATGGGCTTATCTCACTGCACAGTTTAATTAGACTATTTTTCAGTGGTTTGTTTAGTTCTCTTATTTATATTTAATGTGGCTGCAAACAGCAAGCAAGGAGTTTGGTTCACCAGCATAATGATGCATTATGCTAGCGACTAAACTCCTGAGACTTTGTGATCCTGGCATTTCTGGTCAGGTCAGCTCCTATTATTCAGTTTCTGGAGTCACATGCAAAGAATATTAGCATTTGTTCTTCTAGCGTGGGGAGGACGAGGGTACCACCAGCACGCCGGTGGATGCTGTTGCTAGGCAGGAGCCAGAGTCCTGCGGTGGGGTCATGCCTGCTCCCCCCACACGGTATCTGGTGTCATCGCAAATTACTGCAGATGGATTGAAGCAAGCAGACCCATATTCTCTGGAAGGACGGAGCATAAAGAGCGGCTGGAAGAAATGCGGCGTTAAGAGCAAATTGTTGCCGTTAGTTGGCAACGCTTGTCCCTAGCTCGTTCTGCTGGGAGGACAAACAGCACAAAAGGACAGACAGAGCTGGTTGTGTCGACAGCCCTGACCAGCTCGATACCCCCTCGGCCATGGGGAGAAAGTATTGAAACTGAAACATTTACCCAAGCATTCAGGTTTCCAATAAAAGAGAACTGCAGGTGGTGGGATTTGGAATTCTTTGCCCTCATCATCCCTCATCCCTGTTAACCCAGTCTGCTGCCCCGGAGTTTATCTGAGCTCCGAGATCTCTTCAGACACCGTGCTCTGGGGTAATAGTTTCCACTTTCTGAGACAGAGAAAGCAGAGTTGCCTGGGGCATCTGCCAATAATACAGGAATGTGACAAGGGGAATTTACGTTTTGGTTTTCTGGGCCTTTCTTTTTAGCAACTTTTTTTTTTTTTAATTCAAGCTCTGTTAATCTAGTGGATGAGGTACGGATTGATTTCATTTTCTCAAGTTGGTTATATTTTGCAATTTCTAGAGCACATTTCTGTGAGTATATATAACAAATGTTGGATTTCATTTAACAGGAATGGATATCTTTAGCAAATTTTTTGAGGATGTATAACAAAAAGGCAGGCTGACAATGCCATGGCAGCTTTGTCGGGGTTCTGGGAAGTGAAAAGACCTATTGAGAGGTCTCAAATATTAACTCACACTTCTAACTAATATAAGAAATACAATTGGAATAGGATAATAAGAAAAAACTACTAACCACTTCTTATGCAGTAAAGTTTCAAAATATGTGTCCCAGAGAAGAAATAGCTCTCAGGGACAATTAATATTCCCATCAAGTCTTACACGCTATTCCAGTTATATCATACAGCATTGGTATAATGGATTAGACTCTGAAGGAATGAGGGGAATAAAATCAGATTAAACCAGCTCAACATACACAGGGCTTTACATCCAAACCCAGTGCTGACATACCATATATACTTAGCTGGAAAGAAGGTAAGCAACTGAAGTCTACTGATGGTCTTGTGCTTGGAGAATTTTTTGCCCTCTCTACATATCTGAAAAAGGACTCGACTGGCTTTGAAATGAGTACATAAAAATAGAACAGTGGAAAAATCCACGGAAGAAACTCAAGCTGAACCTGAACACTATTTTAAGCAGTGGGAGGCAAAAGTCTCTGCATGGAAAATGGGCAAAAATTCTCAAGAAAGCCGATGAATATCTTGCTGGTGCTTAAGAGCAGACTATGTAAAACTGTCAGATGGAGTCAATGCAATACTTTCATAAAATTAGCGTGACGTATTTTAAAAACTAATAAAACTACCAAAAAATGCAAAGCTTATAACATGTTCTGGGGTTAGCATACATGTTGCAAGCAACTGGTAAATGCTGGCCTAAGGTGTGCCTGGTGTGGGTTATAGCCAGGGAGGCTGTACCCTGTGTTGGGACTTGTTTCCTGACTATCTCCCTAAGAAGGTGAAGTGTTGAAAACACAGCCTTACCCCATTAGCAAAGAAGGGAAAAGTGAAAATCATTGACCGTGTGGGACTTCACCTTGGGATTAGACAAGCCAGTCAAACCTAGGAAACTACACAACAGATCTACTGGATCTGAATGCGCCAGGATCACACATACAGAGCTTCATTGGCGTTGGCTTTGCTTGTCTGGAGAGGACCATCCAGCAGAAAAGGAAGCAGATTAATTCAGACCCTATGGGTGTTTTAATATGAAAATTAAGAGAAAATTCTCAAGAGGTGCTCAAAAATTTCTTAGGACTCTGCCTAAGAGTCTGAAGAGTCATCACAATTATTCATCCCTTTCTGCCTGTATCCAAAGTGTCCAAAAAAGCTGTTCTTGAAACACGACCTTGACTTCTGCGTATACAACCAGTTCCAAGTTCAGGGCAAAAGACTGCCATTTCACAGAGCTCCTTGGTCCATGAGATCATATATGAATGTACATGATAACAATAACAATTGTAAAGACAATGAAAAATTCCATGCACTGGAAGTGCAGACAGACAGACTGACTGTACGTGGCATACAGCATTTACATAAAAGGATTGCTTCACTTCATGGCTTTACAGTGGCTACGGAGCAACCCTACGGAAATTTTTAGCAGCATCAGCGGTGCTGAGTGATGTGTTAAGATGGTTTGTGTTACACAGCTGAAATGATGGAAGTCTAGAGATGCAGTCTGCAGTAAGCCAGGCTGGACTGCAGCCAGGACACTCAGCTAAGTAATGCTACTGGAAGCTCATGAAAAGCAATCTTGAGATCTTTCAGGACTGCAGAGGAGCAAGCTGACTGCTTTGCAACTCATCTGAAAAACAGTTCATCATCACAGTGGAGACATTCAGTCTTGGAGTTAAGGCACTGTTGGGCAGCTGGGAGGTCTGGGTTTAATTCTGCACTCTGCCGCATGTTTCCCGTGCAACCGTGGGGAAGTCCATCTCTCCATGACTCTGCGTCCCCCATGACATGCCTGGCAGCGATGAGCCCCTACGTCCTCCAGCCTTTGCCTACTCTGTCAAACAAGCAGAAAATGGGATGTGACGTGATGTGTTTGGACACATCCATCCCGATGTGGCCCTACCCTTGGTGGGGGCTGTTCCTGCTCTGGGAAACCACCTTCTGAGAGGCTGGGGCGATGTGGTGGGACTGAGCACCATGACCTGTGCGTGTGGGAGTGCACACGGTAAAAAGTGACGGGTACCCCAGGGGAAGCCGCAGGGGTGACCTTGACAAGGAAAGCCCTGATGGAGGCTGGAGCTCTGCACTGATGTCTATTCCTGCAGGGAGGTGCCCATGTCGGGCACACCTCGGCAGAAGACCTGGGCTCCACAGTCGTTCCTGAGGCTCAAAAGCAGGAGAGATGCCTCAGCGCTATAATGCAACATGTGAGGAAGAAATACCACCATGAAAGAGTGTGAGGCCGAGGCCAAAAGTAAGTGACATTTGATGGGCATGGTCTGGGAGCATGGGCAAGAGCAACAGTAGCCAGATGTTGGGAGAAGGGCTTGTGAAGAACACGTCAGAAATACTGAGGGACTTGCTGCTAAACATATTAATCTGGAATTAAATAATGTTACGTATTTCAAAGGAGGCATAATAAAATCCCCAGATACATTACTATAAATCGTCTAATTTTAACCCCCTAAAATATTCATATTTCTAAAGTAGTCTGATATTTAAGTCTAGAGATAGGGCATTCAAAGATTTAATTTAATTAGCTATAGAATTATAGGCATTTAGTCTAAATCAAGAAAGACAGCTGTAGTTATTGCCGCAGAATAACATATAAGACTTTAAGCTCATTCAGACTAAAATTACCTAATCACAAACTGCCAGCAAGCTTTTGAAATAGGTACTGCTATATGATCTGAGATGGAAGAAACTACTTCAGAATTAATCATATTAAATAATAAACTCAGCAGATTAAGGAAAAGAAAATGTAAATAAGCAGGCACTGTTAGGAAACTGAAAACACAAAAGACGGTGGACCAGAAGGACCAAGAAGCTGTTCCACACAAATTCTTTATCAGTGGAAATGCAGCCAACCAAACTGTTACATAAACCTGAATTGGTATGCTATGATGATGCAGACAGAGAAGCATAGCTATCCGAGTTCTAATAATTAATATCATTAACATAAAGGAAAACTGATTGGGTTAATTCTAACAACCGTTTGAAATCTTTGAATAACGAAACTCTCAAACCACAAGCATCTACAGAAACATATTCGCAAGGTCAAATAGTAATAGTTGTTATAGTAATATAATGAATTGAATGAATGGTTATTTCTCTGTTACAATAAGAATATCTGACAGATATATCAATACTTCTCTCAATTTATATGAGCAGATGAAATATTTAAGCTAGATATTGAACATGCGAATTTGTACCTTTTCATTCATGGAAAAGGGTCATTCTGAAAGAAAATTAGACAATCTATGCAAAAAAAGGCAAGCTAGAGGAACCAAGAACCCAGTTTAAAACCAAGCCTCACAGTTTTGAAAACAAACATATTAAATAATGGAAAGTGCATGTGTTCAGACAGCGTTATGTGACAAGTTGCCAGATTGGAACCCTCGAGGGCACGAAGCAAGTGTCTTGGGATCCTGCTGCTTCTTCTGTGTCCAGGTGTATGGAGCTGAGCTGAGCTGAGTGAAGTCAGTCTTTAAAAGCCCTATTAAAATTTCCCTATTAGTTTTCCCTGTCCTGCTTGGAATTCTGCATTTTGGTGAGCATTCAAAGCAAAGTAAGGCACAACATCAGAAAAATGGCAAAATTTGGGTACCAAGTGGAACAGGAGAACAAATGGATGGACTCTGGAGCAAGAGCTATTTCAGAAAACTGGACTTGGAGAGAAGAGCTGACTTCTGTGCGACAGCAACAGATAAATGATCTGTGGGCCAGAAAGTGGTAGACATATCTCCTTATACATTTTATAGAGAAAGGCAGGGATACCTGTGCTGTCTAGTGGAAAGCTCACTGAAGCCAATGGCTGTATGTCTAGATTCCCTCTCAAGTCAATGGAGTGAATAAGCACTCCAAGGGTAACTTCATTTCATCCTGATGTAGGTGACTGGAAATAGGTCAGATTATTCACACTTTAAAAACTGCTTATTTCATTCATGTGGATAAAAGAGATCTGGCTGATATAGTCTACATGGATTTCCAAAAGACATTCAGCAAGGTCCTTCTACAAAGGCTCCTAAAGTAACTAAACAGGCATGGGATAAAAAGGAAGGTCGTTGCATGAATAAATAATTGATTAAACAATTGGAAGAAAGGGTAAGAGTAAATGGCCAATTTTCACAGTGGAGGGAGGTCACCAATGGAGTCCCACAGGGACTGTGCTGGGACTCACGCTGTTTAACATATTCTTAAAAGCTGTGAAACAGAGGGTGGGCGGTGAGGTGACAAAGTTTACTGAGAATACTGGGTTATTCAGGGTAGGAAAGTTGAAGACCAACAGTGGAAAACTGTATAAGGACCTCTTAAAGCTGAATGACTGGACATCAGAACTCAGTGTAGAGAAATGTACAACAAGGAAAATGAGGAAGAACTTCTGATATATAACTGTGCAATTTTATCTGATATTACCATTCAGGACCGAGATCCTAGGCTTCTAATGGATAAGTAGAAAATTCCTTGAAAATGTCAGCAAGGTGTGGAGTTATGGTTAAAAAAAAAAAAAAGCCAACCTAAAGAATTATCAGGAAAAGAACACAGAACAAAACAGAAAACAGCATTATGCTTTGAAAAGGCAGTGTCTGAGGGAGGCATATAATAGAAGATTATGAAATTGTGAAGGGCAGGGAAAGAACAGCCAGGAAAGAACTATTTGCCATCTATTCCTGTACAAGAACAAGAAAGCATCTATTGGTACTCGGAGGTGGTAGGTTCACACACACACAAAAAAAAAGCAAGCAAGCTGTTCTTCACACAGCTTATACTTCAGCTGCAGAACTTCTCGCTTCAGATTGTTGGGGATTTACATAGAGGTTTACACAGATTTGAAAAGCAACCAGTCCAATGTCCCTGCCCATGGCAGGCGGGTTGGAACTAGATGATCTTTAAGGTCCTTTCCCACCCAAGCCAGTCTACGATTCTGTGATTCAATTAAGAGAAGAAGAATTGTGCGAGACTAATTAAACGCAAAATAAATAAATAAAAAAAGAATCCCAGCCCCCCCAATATGTTGGTTTAGGAAGCCACTGACCTGGAACTTGTAGGACACTTGGAGAATATTTCAGTATTCTCATAGATGGCCAACAGCTTTTCAAACTCATTCTTTGGCATCTGTTGTCAGCCATTGCTGGGGGTAAGATACTGGGCTGGATAGACCTTTGCTCAACCCAGTCTGGATGCTCTTATATTTTTTAATGTGACTACAGGGACATTCTTGACAAAGCTTTGTCTTTTGTGCCACAGTGATTTCCATGCTCAGTGCTAGAGTTATGAAAGTACTTCTCAAATGCGAAATAGAAAACTGAGTAATTTCAAAGAAGGACAAAATGCAGAACAGAACAAAACGAAACAAAAAGCCAAAGAAAAGTATTTGGAAGAAGAAGCACACACGCTGCTGTAATGGTTACTAGATCTGCAAAACACGTGAGTTGAAAAACAGAGAGAAACTGAGAGTGACAATGCAATGAGTCCTTTAAAAGAAATAATAAGCTCAGACTGGGCTGCACAGAAACTAGTTCCCTTGACTACCGGAGACTTTTGGAATGGAAAAAACCCAGAGGTGACTGAGAGAATGAGCAAGTGCAGAAAGAGGGGAAAACAGAGACTCCAATTAAAATGCACCAAGAGAGTCTGGAAAAGATTCATGAGGACACCTCAGATGGCGTTATGCAAAAGACTGGGCAACAAGCAGACTTTATTGGGCCAACATGAACGCAGAGACAGTAAAAATGGTCAGAAATCATTGCCACTGTGCAAAGTACCAGAGACAGAAGCACCGGGAGGCTATGACAATTTGTGATGCACCCAGCCGAGCTTGGCAGCAACTGGCAATTGATGCATTTGAACATGGAGGAAACCACCGCCCGCTGATAATTGATTATTACAGTTGTTCTTTTGAAACTAACAGAAGTAAGCAACACATTAGCCAGCACTCTAGTGAATCACACTGAGGTAATAGTCACCAAACACTGTATTTCCAATGAGCTCATTTGAGATAATGGGTCACCATACACGTTGGAGGAATTTTGAAGATTTCCGAAGTACTGGGGCTTCAAATGTGGCTGGTAGTTCTTATTACTGATAGTTTAATGGGCTGGCCAACACTTACAAATAGCCAAACAGATCCTAATGCAGACAAGACCTTCCTTTAGGTTTACTGACAGGGCCTTATGGAATCAGATGCTTTACTGGCTGAGATGCTAATAAGCTGAAAACTCTGCTCCTAAGTCCCATGGCATGTCCCTTCTACAGCCCAGAGCTGCAGATAACAGCCAAATAGGACAGAGGGGAGCAGAGGGGGAAAGGAGGCAGCAAGCCCAGCACGAGAATTCAAGAAGCTGCAAACACAGTTCTAGGTAACTCAGCGATAATGACATGGCTGGTGGCTTCCCTGTGTGGAAACAGTACCTGTGGAACAATTCACTTTATCTGCAATACAGGTAGAAAATGGAGAGAACCAAGATTAACCTCAGATGTTAGAAGACAGCTCTGTCCATGCAACTACTCTTCTCCCCGGATAAAAATCTGATTCATGAAGCTGAAGCAGAATCTGAGAAAACCACCAGCTACAATCCCACCGTGACTTTAACGCACTCACTCTGCAGAAGGGACATGACTCAGGACTGAGCATCAAGTGGCACTTGAACTATACTATGCCACTCAAAAAGTTCCAGCCCAAAGACCTGACGTCCTAATGCTCTGATTACACAGAAACATTGGTAAGAGCATCTCCAGTTTTATGTCGCTTTCGTGCACCGTTAGGTAACTGGTACAACATCATTTACAGAAAAGCTCTTAAAATTACTCCAGGAGATTGTTTCCTGCTCTCTCGCTCTGCATGGGTGCCAAGTTCAGATGCTGAGAGCACAGAGTGGTTTTTGAAAAGCCCAAATACAAAAAGCTTGTTTAAGTTTACATGTGTGGAGCGTCATTCAAGTGAGCAGTCCAAATAAGACAAAATAAAGGTCAAATAAATAAAAATGAACAGTTACATCCAAACCAGAAATTCACACCTGTGCTATGGAAGGGTTGGGAAGATTTGTATGGCTGAGCTGGATCTCGTTCATCTCATAGAGTGAGAGGAAAGCCTCTGTGACACTGCAGCCTCATACAAATATTGCCTCAACTAAGAATTAAGATAAATTAAGGGCATTTTGGATGCTACGAAGCAATGCATTCAGGTAGGAAGGTGATTACCATACTCAGTATAATGGTTTACTGGAAGAATAAGTCCCTTCTAGTGCAGGAGTAGGTTCCTTTCCATGCCCACAGCACCGTCTCTGGGAGCAATCTGGCTGACAAACCACGAGGTGTGCGAGCTGAATGGCTCTTTTGATTCCCCTGTCTCCGCTAAATCTCCACTGAACACAGTGGGAGCTTAGACGTGCAGAGCAGATGAAAAGACACATGTAGCCAGCTAAATTTAGGCACCTTAAACTGAATGTCATGCACTAGGACTATTTCTCTTCTCCCTTGTGGCTGCTCTTATCCTCTTGCCCTTATGCACCCTAGTTAAAAACAAGCAAAATTGTAATTCATGTAAATGAGCAGAAGTTAAGTCGTCTTCTTGTTTCCTTGTTTGTAAGGTCTATCTCCAGCCCCTTTGTCTCTGTCTGACTGGAAAACCTAGGGATAGTTTCTTTTTTTATGCTTGTCAGAGTCTAGCATAATGGGATCCAGGAACCAACTGGCTTTTTGGACTGTATCACAATGTAAGTCTGTATTACGGATCCTAAGCTACTGGTTACATATTAGATCCTGCGTGATGTCAGAACAGCAGAACATGGCTCTTCATGATGTGTGTACTTAGAATTGCAGTGTGACATCTTCACTTGGCAGATGTCAGACTGGAGAATATGAAGCCGATCTCTATATATATGTATATACAAACACACGCATATATGTATGTAAATGAAGTAATTGTGACCGTGCTTATCAAATTTCTGTTCTTCTTAATTGCAAAGTAATCACCCGTATTTTGCATAAACAGCTGCAACAATTAATTTTTTTGAAAACAGGATGGCCAATTAATTTTAATTAACTGTACTAAGTTTTCCTGTTGTTATTTTCTTTTCCTAATAACCTCTTGTTCTCCCAGCTTTCTTTAGCCCTCAGGATTTTCTTTAGCTTTCTATTCAAATATTGATGAAACTTAACCCTGGTTAGTTTTCACATCTGACAAGATCATAGCTTGATATGTACTGTTATCCATTAAAAATCACTTAAGGCAATTGCTGTTACCACTGTAACATGATAAACCTGACAATAGACTGTTAGTTCAAAAGAACCCAGTAATTTCATTTATTTCCCATTCCTCAGAACATCTGCAGTGACGTGAAAGAAATGTCAAGTTAAAAATAACAATTCATGGGTCATGGTATCAAACGTGGTTTCATTACATTACGTCTGTGAGCAGACGAAAGGTGCTCTGGCGTTCAGACTTTAGGTGAGCTGGTAAGTGAAGAAAAGCTTAATCTATTCTCTTCTAAGATTATCAATTATTCAAATACCTACAAAGAGCCTTCATTTCCCCCACGTTCCTCAAATGAGAACGCAGGATGCTCTGCACCATGCGGGGCAGGCAAATGCTGGTGGGCTCTGCTCGCACTCTGAGCTGCAGGGTCTGCACTGGCCCAGAGCGGGATGCTGGGAGCCCGTGGCTAGCAGGGCGCTTAGGGTGGCTAGCCAGCCAGCTGCGGGAGCCGGGACATCGGCTCGGTCTCAGCATCACGCCAGTGCATCCCTGCATTTTGTACGGGAACCGTGTTGCGCGTGTCTGCCTGCGCTCTCCCGTGACGGCGTGCCTTAGCCGTGGGAGAGCTGCTGCTTAAAAGAAAGATCCTCCAGGTCCCTTCTGAACACCTTGCTCCCTATGCTGAAAGTCAATTATTGCAAAGCAGCTACCTTATCACTTAGATAAATTAATATATGGATACAAATTGAAAGAGCTGGCAATGTGACAAAAAACAGGTCCAGGTAACGCCTTCCCCCTTGTATGCATTTACGGCAGTTGCATTGCGGTATCTAGGACTGACAGGACCTGGTAAGCTCGTGATCTGCTCTGAGACACTTGTGTTAAGAAAGAAAGTGAAGTTTTATCCTTATTTCAGAACTACATTGCTTTAAACTAGCAAACCTTCAGGGCTGGCCTTACTTGTAGGGAACAAAAATTGCTTAGTCCTAAGTGAGACAGACAAAGCTGAAATCTAGCAGAAGAACCGATATTTCAAGACATCCCTTGCTTTAAGCTATCTGCAAGAAAAATGAAGCTTAAATACAAGAGTGATATAGGCACTTTAGAAATCCCTGTGCAAAAAGGGACAGACACTCAGAGATATGGACGGTTATAGGTGCCCATTTCAGAATGTATCCACCTAATGTCACTGCCCAGCATTTGGGAAGAATGGATCTCATATATAAGAATGACACAGGTAATAAAAATTTAAAACATTCGCAAGCAGAGAAAATCCATAGATGGAGAAGCATTTCACCGGGGTTATTTTTTTTTTCCTGAAAGCATCATGTCTGCAGCTAGTGGTTGAGTGCATGCACAAATTAAGTTTACAGATTTCATAAAGCAATTCATTCTGCTTGAATGTAATAGCGGTAATTTTTCATGTAAGTCAGCAAAATACAATCCATAAAGGAAAAATACTGCCATTATTTTAAACTCTATTGTTCTTATTCAATCCAAATGTGAACTGAAGCTAAATAATTTACTGTGTAAATTTCATTTTTAATTTTATGCTATTCCAAAAGAAAAGAGAGTGAATGAGAGAGAAGCTTCAAAGCTTTAAATCCTTGTATCCTAATGTCTCAACAGTAAAATAATCTAAGGAGCGTGCTTCAGCAAAAATGATTGCTGGGATCTATAATAGGATTGTTATAACTCAATAGTGTTTTATAAATTTTTTATTCACTCCGAGTTTTTGACAGCTTGCCAAGTTCCAGTTTTTATCTGATCATCTTTGCATTAATAATACATTACAATAAGTTTGTCTGAAAAGTGGCCACTTTTTTCTCACTGAATGTTTTACTTTTGCCAGCAAAATATTGACTTGGGTTTATAATCAATCCCTGTTTGGCTTGATCATGCTTAGCATGAAACTAAAATATTTGCTGCTAGACAGCTGCCAATACAAATGTCATCATTGTTCTACTCTAATGAATTCCATCAGTTGCTAAATGATCTGCCTTGCAGGTTGCAATATGTAGCGGACTGAAGCCCAGAGCTTCAAAGACACCAGGATGTGAGTGGTTGTACTTACATGAGACTCCCGTTCCTCTGCTTCAGAAGCCCTTCCTCCCAGCAACAGCATCCCTTCCATACAGTCAGCCCTGAGTCACCTGTGGCTTGCTCACTGACTAGATTGAATCAAGGCAAAAATACTGAATAAAAGAAAAAATGTCAAAAATTGTTTTAGTCACCTTCCCCCACCTTCTCAGACATGAATGAAAATTGATTTTCAAGCCCAAAAAACCCCAACCACTAGAAAAGGGACTTACTTCTCAAGAAATATTTCAGAAATTTTTTTTCAGCTAGGTGCAATTCATGTATCCTTATCTTCCTACATAATTACAATATTTAATATACAGATTAATTATTCTTGATCGGTATCAGGAAACAAAATAGTCTGAGAAATACTACTGTTTAACCTAACTCAGTTAATGTACTTCCTGAAGGCTTAATACTAATTACCTCTTCCTTTGCGTTAGCGTGCCGTCTAGAAAGCCCCATCAGGTTCCGGCACATCAACCCCAGTCCCTGAGTTTCCCCTCCGGGGAATGGAGCCAGAAGTTTTGCAATTTTCTCCTTCTGCCTTCGAAGTTGACAGCACAGCTCTCAGAAAAGTCCAAGATCGGCACTGAGCCAAAGGTCTACGCTGTCGGCAAGAGATTACTTTGTCACATCGCCCGACCGGAGAAGACAAGTGTGCACACCTCTAGAAACTCCACGGTGTTGACGGGTAGCGTGTACTCTTGGAACAGGGGAAACCTTGCTGCATCCTCAGCTACTCCCATTTTTAATAAGGGTAGTGTGACTGACCTTTCTCAAGCCCCAAGGTGAGGACTGCAGAGAGTGAGAATCTACCTGGAGAATATAAACGTTGGAGTCTGGCCTAAACGAAGCTGTGCTGAGGTCCATCTGTCTGAAAGGGAGAACGAGCATGCAGAAGCGGCAGAGGCACTGAACGAATGCCAAACACCCTACCCGATCCTCACAGTGCCATCTTTCCTGCCATAGATCTCACTCTGACAAGGTTAAATGCTCTGATGCTCTGGCATCTTGTGTGCCTCTGCAAGAGATATCATGTGTTGTTCAGTTCGTGCCCAACTTAAATATCCAGAAAAAGTGAGGAAAACGAAAACCAAGCATGTGCCGGCACCGCAAACCAACAGATTTTTGTACGTCAAGGGGTGCTTTAGAATTTCATAAAGTCACTCTGGATGTCCAGCCATTCTTTATAATTAATTATTACCTTCAGGGTGTGCCCTTAAAAAAGAAAAATAACATAAAAATATGAGTTTGCATTTAAACACAATTACACATTATATTTATTGCTTAATAGAGTAAATTTCTCCTCTCCCCCAGGCAACAGGCAATTGCTCTGAGAAATACAATGTATGTGAACCACTAAACTATGCAGACCCGTTAAAGCACTGCATACATCTATAGTGTCCCAGTAGCAACGACACTGCAAATTGTAATGTAACAATATGCCCTTTATGAAAGTCATCTTCCTAGATCTGGTCATTACACAGGTACTTTCGGAAATATGTTTCGTCCTTCCACAACTTTAAATCCCTTTCAGAAAAGCATGTGAAATTTTGTCTTTGAAAACTGTATGGCTTATCTATGGCAGTCCTGTGGCACATAAGAGAACAGTGCCCCAAGTCTCAGCCTTAGTGATCTCAGAGAATAAACACCCTTTATATAGTTTCATCTCACTTAGGGCAAACAAGGAAGACAAGAATGTGAGTTTGCTGCAGCTGCTATCTCCTGCCTGGAAGTGGCTGTCAATCAGCTTGAAAGGAAAGGAAGATGCATCCCTCTCATAGCAAGACACAACGAACTGAATATAGTGGGAGCCCACTAAATCAAGATGGTAAAAAGCATCATTTGGAATTAAAATTGGAAACAGTTCGGCACCGACCTTCTTCGACATCTGAGATTAATCAATACATCTATGATGAATCAATTAATGGTTGATAGCTGGTATATCTATTATGAAAGTCAAACAACAGAAACAAAATTCAATTGAAATAAATAAGCCTGCACATATACCTCAGTGAAAAAAATTGCTCTGGAATGCTGCAAAACCAGCGCTCATTATTTTTAATGTACGCTTTCCATTTGCTAGAGATGGGCTTCCCAGTCCTCAGGTTGGGTAAAGGTGGCAGATGGATGATGCTGCAGACAACACTGAGCACATGTGAATGACACATGGGACTGAGTTAAAAATTACCTTTTGTCTCACCAAACAATAAAAAGATGACAGTTTCAGATTCACTCACATCACTGTCTTTTTGCAAATCCACAACAGCAACTCCATCACTGATACAGTGTATAACGCTCCCCATTCCAGCACATGCAAGCATAACCTACATGGCAGCAAAGGAAGTCTGGAAGCAAGAAATGCCATCCTGATTTCCCTTCTGACAGTATAATTTGTATTTTTCAGATTTGAAAGAGTCAGAGAATTCACTGAGAAAATGGATGGGAAAGAAAAAATTCAAACTCTCTCTCACTGTTGTGCGCATACAAAATGAGAAATATCAACCCAATGCAATCAAGCACATGGAAAATAATTTTATCGTTTATACAATGAAAGTAAGTAAGTAAGTTCATTTAACCCTGGCTTTCCAAACTCTGATTTGTTATACTTTCTTCCAATAGGAAGGATCATTTGGTTTTGGTTTTACTTTCCATTGAAACATCAAAAGATACAGCTGCTCCGTGTCCCCTTTGTCTGTGACTTGAGCTGAGCCAGAAGGTTGGTACTTTGCATTTTGTTGCACAAATGTATCCTTTTGGTTTCACCACAGTGAAGAAAAATGACCAGAACTACCACCAGGCTGCAAAAATGCATCAAATATTAGCTGGAAATATATAAGCAGGAGTCACTAATAAGAACAACAACACTGGTAATCACTTCATCACTTTGCCAAAGGAGAAAGACGTTTTCTGTTTTAAGGGTTGTTTTTACTTCCCCCTGTTGAAACAATCATTCTTCCATTAATGTACACTGGTCATGACATTGTTGGTTTGTTTATGTGATTTCCTAACACTACGGATGGCTGTGAGGCTTTGTCCAAGCATCTTGACACTTCATTTTCTCTGACAGCAATCATTCCTATCATAAATGCCAGTGGAGAATGTTACAATGGAAGAAAGTGAAATTCGGTGCTTTCATAACCACACGTCATTGTTACAGTGATTGAAGGTCAAGCATCAGGAGTACACAGGGTTTTGTATGGCTGCAGCAACAATAGCTGTGAGTGGCTGATGCCCAGGAAATCACCTTTTATTGTTTCCTTTTGTGTTACACAGATCCTTGTGTTTTACTGTAAGCTGACTTGACCTGTGGTGAGGTACACGCCGTCTGAAAATCGATATCATGGTCTTTTCCCCTTTCTCTGTACCACAGGTCAAACAAAAGGAAGGTGTATTTTCTTCTCTTTTTTTTCTTTGAGAGTTCATCTGAAGTGATCCAGGGGGTATCAAAGAAACTCAAAAGGAAGCTGGTTCCATTAAGAGGAAAAGCGGTCAGAAACATGATGAGTTTCTAATCTATTAGATGTAGAGCTGACTCACACAATTGAGGAGGCGACCAAAACCCAGGTACTTATCATAAGAATATCACAAGTCCTCCTCTTTGGCCTGAGGCAACACGGGCATTTCATTACATCAGCGCATCTCACGGCGTTTTGTTTATAACAACACTGCCATATCTCGAGATGATCCCTCCTTGGCTGTAAATCACGCCTCCTCCAGCTTCTGACTCAGACAGCAACCCCTGAGCACACAAGAGCAACAGACAGAAACCAAAGTGGGTTTGAGCCACATAAATTTGTATTTTTAGTTGCAGATATTGGACAAAGGCTCAGTTTGTTTTCTAATTGAGCCAAACCAGTTTGTTCTCTCCTAGTGCCAAGCCACTCACATGTAGGTCCTTGGATTTCCATGTTCATAGTGTCTTGGGGAAAGAGAAGCATGTTAAATGTGTGGTCCCTACTTTTGGTCAGAGGTGCTGGGAAGCAGATGATTCTCTAAAAAGCTGCAGAGGCTGTGTCCTTTTCTCCTCTGTATTTCTTGCTCAGCTTCTTTGTTCTCATAGTTTCCTGCCACTGGCACCAGCATTTCCACTTTAAATGGTGCTTTAACATAGATATTCCCCTATGTCTGCCATTCTTCCTTGGACTAACATTTGCATGGCAGATGGTGCAAATGGCCCAGCAAATATTTACTGGATCAGTGTTAGAAAAGAAAAGCAAAGCAAAACAAAACAAAAACACCCCAGCTGCCAGACTGATGAGTTTCTGGCATCATATTGTGTGCCACCAGTCACCAGGATGGGGAAAACACCACAGGAAGATAATTGATGTTGAACTTGCTGGATTTTTCAGAGTATCTTTTGAATCTTGTTGCTTGGAGCATCCCCAGAGGGGAGGTACTAGGACAGGAACTTTTCCCGTTCCTTCTCAGAGTCTGCCTTTTTCTCATTGCTCAGGTGAAAAAGAAGTACTATGACAGATTAATGTCTTCCCCTTTCAAATAAAAACCAGCCATACCTCGTATCGGAATTGTATTAATCACAGAAAACAGACTGAGTCCTTGCAAATGGAGTCTGCTGAAACTCTCGTGGCAAAGTCTGGGATAAATATATTAAAGATTTAAACAGTGATAGAAGTAGAGGGAGGTGATCAATGTTAAGAATAACCTGTTGCTGTTGGAAGCACTTACTTGCTAAGGCTTATCACAGGAAGAGCAGAGCAGTGAAGTACCTGCCCAGTGAAGATGCCTTTTTATTTCCAGGTTCCTGTCAATCACTATTCCTCTGTTTTTCCATTTCCTTGGTAATTGAACTAACTGGATGTGAACATCTTTGATGGTGAAGGACAATGAAATGCCAGGAAGTCTAATGGAGCAAAAGCCCTTTTCTCTACCACAGTGATATGCTATATTATATCTAATGGTGCAGAATCAGTGCAAATTATATTACTATCCAAACTGAGGTTATTTTCTAACCAGGTTACATACCCCATAATTTAAAAACCAGTCTGTTAAGATTCCAAGGGGAAAAAAAAGGAAAAGAGGAAAAAAAAAAGCCAAAAAAAGTCTGGGCCGCCATTCTCAAAAGTCGTTCAGCAGATGGTCAAAGAAAGATTTGTATGGAATGGGACACAAGAGAAGAAGATGGAGTATATCTGAAATTCTTATTCCAACTGGAAGTCTGAACCACCTGAAAATCAAATTACACATGTTCTACAGATTATTTGTAATTGTAATTACAGACTAAGAAATTTTTAATAAAGTCTTTGAATATACCTTTTTTTTAAGGAGAACACATTTTCCTTCTCCCATCAGTCCCTCGGGAAAGACTCAATTTCTCTTTAAGCCTGAGATCAGGAAAGATAGAAAGAGAATGCACACACAACAAATAACAGGCAAGAGAAGAAAGAAAATTCAGTCTCTTGTGATTGTGTTTTGCCCATTTATCTTGCACTGTAAACTGTGAACTAAATGAGAATATGCCATGAACCGGAAAAGGGAAAAACAACACAGTCCTGATTAATCTAGTTCACCCAAAGTTCTCTCCTTGATCTCATGGCATTTCAGAAGACAGTGTTCATTAGTTGCCAAAGCTAAAAAAATGTCACCGTATCCTCAGTGCCAAAAGAGAAGAGGAGAGGTCCTCCACCGGCAAACCAAAGTGACTACAAAACCTTTGCACAAAGGCCACAGAGGGTAGGGCTGTTTTGGGGTCTTCTCTCCAGGAATGCTTTTATGACTTTCAAAAAAATCTTGATTTCCAAAAGTCATATGCCCTCACCCAAAACCTGGGAACATCTGAATTCACATCTGAACTCTGAGATACTCAAAATTGCAGCATCAGATACGGGCATTCACAAAAAGTGAAAAAGTTTAGCTACAGACACTGTTCCGTAATGTAGCGAGTCTTCGTCTCCTACTAGGTAGATTCATATAGTCTAGAAAAAGAATATATTCTTCCACAGAGAATGATGTTCAGAAAACCAGCAATAAGAATGGTCTATTTAAAGGCATAGATTCACAGACTGGCATGATGAATGCAAAGATGGATCAAGGTATTCAAAGTGCCTGAAGGCTCTGACCAGCCAAAAGGAAAAAAAAAAATAAAAAAAGGAAAAATGGCAAAAAGCAGTTGGCTTTGAACCTCATGCCTGTCTACATACTTATTAAAAAAGCTGGTCACCTGGTTCTGGAGGCTCAGACGTTCTCGTCTTGCATGCCAGTAATTCTCCAGCTAATCTCAACTTGGCTGAGTTTTCTGCTGAACTTCAGCAAACATATTCAGCTAAAAAATTGTATAAGTTGCCCAACTGGCCTGTACTGATTTCTATAAAAGAATATTAAAAAAATACATCAGTGCTTAAGTAATTTGTCAATGTTTTAATCTTCTTCCAGGTGCACACCAAAGAGATTCTTTCTGCTATAATTTCGACCATTTCCTCTCAGTGATTCCTAAACAGAGGCTAATCTCTCTGACGCACCTGCAAACCGCCACCTTCTTAAGTCAAAAAATCCACCAAAGGATATTGGATATTGAATTTCACTGGCCCAGGGTAGAATATTACCAGGTCTTTATTTTAACTTACTGCTTTTATGCGGTAAACAGAAGAGGTTAAGCAAGGAAAGGGAAGATCCAATTTTTCTGCCCAGTTTCCTTTTCTTTTTAGACAAAGGTGGTTTAAAACTACACGTGTTTCTAGAAACAGGCATGCTACAGAAGGCTTTAGAGTGTAATATGCAGGCAAAGGGTCCAGGCTTTAGAAAAAATATAATTCATGAGGTTTAGATTTTGTAAGCAAATCTGTCGATTCTATCATTAAGGAAGCAGCCATGACGTCACTGACCAGTTCCTCAGCTGGAGGGACTTGGCAAAGCTGCGCTGAAGCCCGGGGAAGGGTCGCTTGAGGAAAGGGCTCAGCCTTGTTTCCATATACACCCTGGTTCTCTGTACGCAGGACTTTCTATATGTACCTCTATACATGGAGGTCTGCATGTCATGTATATCTCGTGCATGTGTACATAAACTCCCACCTATAGAAATACTACAGGAAAGGTGAGGCACAACTTCTGCAACCCAGAGTGTCACTCTTGGGTCTTGTAGGGACAGTGCTGTGTTTTCGCAGAGCTTATTGCTCTGTCAAAGGGACCCATGTTTTCTGTGTGGGGTTGCTACCTTAAATTGCACTGGTTTTTGAAATTTTCAGCCACAACATTCAGCAAATAAGATGTGGGCAGAAGCCCATCTTGAAAAAAAAAAGGTTTCTTTTGAAAGGAGGGAGAAAAAAGGAATTGAAATGAATGTTAAAACCAAGGATAAGTGGAAATGTTGCAGGTCCCTACCTATAAAAGGTAGCCGAGCCTGCTCTTCCTAGGGTATTGTAAAGATTCATTAAAGTTTGTAACATGTTCAGATAGAGTGAGAAGAACCAGTCGAGTAGGAAATGAATAATTCTGTCTTTAGAAACATGCCTGAGCAGTGTGCAGTAAATAAGGCCTGGGGCCAAACGCCAAGCAATGAGGATAAAAGAACATATTGAAGAGCTGCTCATTAAGTGAGCACCATCCATCCTCTGCCCTGCTGAAGCAGGTGTCCTGGGGACAAGTAATAGTATGCAACCTTGTAATTAAAACTGTATCATAATACATATTCACCAGGAGGCAAAATTAAGGATGCCCTGAGAAATTCAGTCTGACATTGCCTAACTTTTCAATGCTGGACTTTGCAACTTTTACGTTCCTTTTGCCATATGTGTGTGTGTGTGTGTATATATATATATATAATTTTCTTTTTTTTTACTGTTTTCTGTATTTGAAGAGGTGGAGACATATGGTAAGAGATAGCAGAATATAGTCTTTCTAACCACATATCCAAACAAGAATAAGAATAACTTCAAGCCAATGGACTGAAACTAAAGCCACTGCATGTGTCTGAAGAGCCCAGAGCAGTGCTGAAAAGAGGAGAGAAGTAGGACTGAAAATCTGCAAGCAAGGTCAAGAAAGTCTGAGGGCCAGGGATCATCGGTCTGTGGCCTGCACATAACAGGCACTGATGCACATCAGGGTTGGATCTTGGTACATACCTTGTCTTGCCTCACTGTCAATCCGGTTATATTTCATTACAAACTTTAGCTAGCAAATCTTCTATTTAATAAACTCTATGTGCTTTGACTACGTCCTACACATTCCACACTTTTCTTTCTATCTTGTTCTTTCTTTCTTTTAATCACGTCCATACTTCACTTATCCCAAAGAAATTTTAAATAATTTTCCATGTTTATTCTCTGTCTTTAAGGTATTGCATGACTTTTTTCATTTTCTGCCCTGGGGTGTTCTTGCTTGTTATCAGCACTATTTCTCCTTGATTTATTGATAGTGTCTCTATACCTATGCATATCTAGCAGTATGAAAATGATTGAAAATGACTGTAAAAATATATTTATATTAACGCATGCATGCATGCGTGCATATGCACACACATCTTTGACACGTACATAAACTGGATATTAAAAGAATGTTAATGTCACCCAGACAAGGTCATAGCAGTAAACAACTCCATAAAGTTCTTTGAACTTGAATGACAAAAATTCCTCCTCTTTCCGTGTATTGCCCTTCCAGTGGAACTACTTTTGCTTTTTATGAAATAGAATTTTATTCCTTTGTTGACCTCCAGATGTTCTGGCTGAGCAAAGGATGTCCCAGTACCTCTGCAACTATTTACTTCATCATGAGCTTCTGCTCATGGGATTTCTCTGGGTGCTCAACTTAAAATGCAAATACTTTTTTTTCTTGTCAGCAGTATCAAACTGGGAACTTTCTGTATTTCAAGAGGAGGAATCTGTTGTTTGTAACTCGCTCAGAGAAAATGGCTGCCTAGCAACTTTCCAGCTGGGCACAAAGTAATTTATCCTGAAGTGGCCCCAACCCACCTTGGGCTTTCTTCTGACCCTACTTTTCTCAGCTCAAGCCCCAGCTAAGGAAGCCCTGGTTTCCAGTCCAAGTTTCTAGACTGACACATCATTCTTTAGTAATATATTTTTATATACACCACATATTTTATAGATTACCTCTTTCAGAAATCTTTTGAATCATTGCTTTTTAAATACACTGTTTTCCCACTTACTTATTTATAAAGCAAGAGATATTTTAATACTCCAAATGTTATTTTATAGGCCTTGAGGGAACAGAAAGCTTATAGAAGTTACCAGAATGATTTTTTGAATATAGTAATTCAATAAATTTAACTTCTAATATCGAATTCTAGTGTTCATTGCACCCCTTTGAAAGTCTCCCCTTTCCTAAGAAAACATTGCTTGAGGTTAAATCTCAAGAGCTTTTGACTTTCAGCCTCTAAAACAGTTACAGTCTCTAACAAAATATTGCACATGCTGAGGCTTAGGGCTAACACAGTGTGAAGTTAAAATCATATGAGTTGGAAGAAAGAAGGAAGGAAACAGCGTTGTGCTTTTTTTCCTTCAGACAAGTATTTGTGAACTAAGGAAGAGGAGTTTCCAACATATTTGTGTCTTCTGCTTGGAGGCTCATGCGTGCATGGTGTGCTGCAAGGACGTCTCACGTACTTACACAGATCTGCTGAAGTCTAGCACAGGACTAGCCTTCCCTCCAGCACAAGCCACTGCAGAAATCTTGGTCCCCTCCTGTTCCTTCTTGGTCCCCTTTTTCTGCTCCTCCTGCATAAAACTTGAAGGATTTTAAGATTTTTTTTTTTTTCCCCCTGTCTGCAGTATGGAACACAGAAGCTTTTCATGGTCAGTGGTGCAAGCGTGCCATGCACCAGGGCAACACCTGGGCTTGGAGGTGAAACCTGTATGGAGGGAGAAAACATGAATTCCTGTTCTTGTACGAGGATCACAGGTCAGACTGTACCGCACATGGGCAGGAAAGTGTGAATCTGTCTGTGAATGCGTTCTCTGATCAGTGCCTCTACGGCAGATCTGATTGACATCGACCGACCGGTTCACAAGTCATTAGACGCAGAAACATGCAGACAGCATCACAGAAACCTTGTTTTGGGAGGAAAGCAGGGTCAAGATACCATTAGCCTAGAGAATCTTTGGGATGCAGTTAAAATGCTGGGAAGGAGATGGTTTAATGATCTAGACACAAATCACATAGTCAATGCCTGTCCCAGTTTTCTTCAGCTATTGGTCACAGCAGTATCACTAAGAGCTTTTAAGACTGAGGGCAAGAAAAGCTGAAAGAAACCACTATGAAATTGCAGCCCTACCTTCCCCGAGGTCCAGATGCAGTCAGAAATTCCTCCTGGTTGTGGATCTTCAGGTTAGCTCGGGCACCTCGAAACAAAAAGAAATGTAAAAATGAAGCATGCCCAGCAGTTACCCCCAGAAACACCACCACCAGTTGAGTGGCCAAATGCAGAAACCTCACCTGAGATCCGTGCTCCCTCGCAGCCGATGGCTCTGTGCCTCCAACCAGCGGCCCAGGGCCGGGCAGCGGTGCCGGCTGGTGCCGAGACATTTAGGTGATTTAAATATCTTAGAGCCAGGTAACTGAAAGAAAAAGAAGAGGTACAGTGAGATGATAGAGAGAGGCTGTTAGTTACTAGGGGACATTGCTCTCTGGTCCGACCCGTCTGACACGGGAAATTACGGTCCCAGAATTCCGGACTTCCCACAGCCTGACACCAAGGAGCACTTGCCTGCTGGGGTCTTTCCCTGGACTCTGCTGAACTCACTGCAAACAGCAAAGACTACTTTAGAGGTTCTGCAAAACTCATTGCACTCGTCAGCCACTTGCTAGATATCAGGCGTGCGCTCAGAGGCACATTAATGTCTTTCCAAGCAAAACCAAAGTCAGGGTTTGAGCGAGGTGGGGAGAACCACGGATTTAGCGGCGAAAGGAGGGAGAACCACAGATTTAGCAGGGAAAGGAGGGAGAACGTGGGGACAGCTTGAGCAGAGCACACGCAACAGAGGTGGAGAGGAGGGAGCTGATGGGCTTTACCTTACGCTGCTCTGCTGCGGAGGGATGAGCACACGCTTTGCTGTGGTCACCGAGGACCCAGGTCTTTGAGCAGCCGATACTGCAGGGCCAAGGAGGGAAAGGACCGGAGAGTCTGCAGCTGGGGGACTTCTTCGTCTCTTCTCCGGCTTTTTAAACCCTGCAGGCAGAAGAAAAAGGAGAAATGCCGGTGCTCAAATGTGAGGGAGAGAAACAGTGCACAAGTACATGGCTGGCTCCTCTGTTTTGCATCCCAACCACCCATTCCTGTGTTTAGAGCAATAAGGGGCGTTTTTCAGCAAAGCCGTTGAAAAGAACATTTTTCTTGCAGTTTGCTTCACCCGATGCCAGGCGTAGAGTGGCGTTCCTCTCACAGACCAGCCAAAATTGCTGCTGACAGTTCTGGAAAGCCACAGAGACAACAGGAAAAACCAAGGGTGGGGTGGAAAGCTGAATACTACTACTACTACTACTAACAACAACAACAACAACGACAACAATAATAAAAACCCCAACAACAACAACAACAATAATAATACCCAGCACCCTTGTTTATGTTTAATATGAACAGACAGCACAAACTACAAAACATTGCTGCATTTACCCAGAGAAGGGAACTCTAACCTGAAGAGGTAACGAGTGCCCGAAGGTCACCCTGGCTGTGCAGGTCCTCAGACATACCTGAGCTCTGGAGGTACCTACATCGCTGGTCTGCCACGTCCAGAGAAACCAAGAGGAGTTTAGCCATTTTTTGTTCACAGTGCAATAAAATGGTAATCGTGTCACTTCTTTTCAACATGAGAGGAGTGAAAGGACAGAGGGAGGATTATGAAAGAGCAGTTCAGAAAGTTCAGTCACTTGTTCCCACTCATTTCTTCTTCTTCATGTGAAACCTTTCCAAGAAGGGTCCTTTGGGGAAAAATATCTTTGTGCTTTATAGTACCAAATTCCACTTAGAGCACATTGAGGTTCTAGTGTAACACAGCTTCTACATACCTGCTTAATGATGAGCATTTATTTAAATCGCATCCTTAGTCAGCAAAGGATTCAAATCCCTTATGAGCCTCAAGGACTTGCAATTACTTTTCAGACTGGAGAATAATACATCAGTGTAGGAAAAAGAGACCTTGAAAAAGAGCACTGTGACAAATGGAATCAGAACCGAGCCTGAAAGGTGCATTTTTAAATATCAATAATAAGAAGAAGTTATGCATAGTATATGAGAAGAACTGTCTCAGCACTGAATGCTTAGTTATTGTTATTCTTCTAACATGTTAATAACACCCTTGTCATCTGGACAAGACATCCTACAGCTCTATATTGATATTTTAGCTCTAGGCAACTGGGCCATATGGAACAGAAGTCTAAAGCGCGTTGTGGGTGCTTTAGGCCAAATTGTCCCCATCAGGATGTTCATCTACATAGCCAGAAAAGAGCTTCACAAATGTGGACTTGGCATTTGCCCCACGGTAATGAAAATTCACAGTTTGGTGTCAGCAAATGCAGCAAGTGCGGAACACGTCCTACAGACTTTATTAGCATTCTGAAGGTTTATCATTTCACTGTGTTCAAGGCAAAAAGAAGAAGTATCACAGACAATTCTCACTGACAGTCCATCCTGTTCCAGGGTATGAAGTGAAAGTATTTGTTCAGCATCACGACATTTTAGTTTAGGTATTGGGCACCTCATGGAAGCCTGTTATATATTTATTTATACATATGTAGAGCTGTGGACTTTGTAGCAAGAGAAGATAAAAAGCAGAGCAACATCCAAATTGGATCTTAGCTTTTCTGAGTATTTTAAAGAATAGTTTATGTATTGAAAGAAAAGTGAATATTGGAAATAAACAAATAAACTACCAAAATGGCATAAAGATAGTCACTAGCTGATGAACAGTTACTTTGCCTCTCAGTTAATTTGCCTCTCTTACATGAGAAATAAGTTAGCTTATAAATCAATTTCTGCTTTGAAAAAAAAAAGAAAGAATTAAATCATAAGTCCTATACCAATGGAAAAAGTTAATAGAAATTTTAATGAAAGTACAAACTACATAGGGTTTGAACTCAATATCCTTGAAATATAAGAAGGCATCTATCCCCCAGGCTAAACAGCTTTTGGTACCATCTACAAACAAGATGCATGATTTTCACAGGCTCTCCTGAAGAGCAGAGTTATTATCATACATTAGATTTTGCTTCTTGATTAAAAATCATATTAATTAAATGCAATTAAATTAAATTAAATTAAGAGTTGAAGATGCAGCAATCCATTTATTATTATTTTCTCACAGTGTGGGCCACATTCTAATAGAGTGATCACCCTCCCTCCCAGCCTCCCAGTCACGATTACACAACATCCCTGGAGCACTTGCCGTAGCTGTGTGTGCAGAATAGACGTGTTATGGAAGTAGTTACAGATTTTAGTTCTCTTTAGCAACATTTTTCTCACGTGAAGAAAACTGGTTGTGTGGCCTCCTCTTCACCTTTGGGGTCATGTCTTCCTCTGAATTGTTTTTCCTTTGTCTTGCTGTCTCTGAATTGTCTTTCCTCTGTCTCATTGTGTCATGGCTCCTTGCATTATACTGGTCTACTTCACCATATCCACTCTAGAATTCCTGGAAACCTTCTTGCGAAGGACAGATGTCTCTGCTGATAGCTACTCTCACTGTGTCTGTGTTGTACAACCATTGAGATCGTACATCTCAATGATCCTTGAGAAGAGAGAAGTGGAGGAGAACGGAACAGATTCCTCAAAGTAAGAACAAATGACATTTTTTTTGGTCTTGAGGGCAGGATCAGTCATCCAAAAGGCACTTTTGCTTGCATGTACAGGCTCCTGAGCAAACTTTAATCAAATCACTTAAACACTAGAGGTCTAGGACACGTCCATTTGGTTAGAGGGGAGAAGCTCCCGTGCTGGCAGGTAACTTGGCCCGGAGCAAACTGCAGCAGGCAGCGGGCAGTCTGGTCCCGCACAAGTTACGTGTCAGGTCCTTCTGCCCTGCTCTACATAGGCTGCTGCACAAAACACACGGGCTGCCCCGCTAAACCGGAGCTGAAGAAACCTGTTGGGTGCCCTCAACCACGACGGGAGAAAAGGTAAGCCACTTCACCCAGCAGTGTGGAAGTGGGTAGTGAAGTCCCAGCTGGCTGATGAAGTGATAGCAGGTGGGGGGTCTGGGGCAGAAAAGACGACCTGCACCAAACAAACCATTTCTTGCCAGATAAGTCTCAGAGCAGTCCCACTTGCAAACCTGTGACCTCATTAAAGTGAACATGTTCTCCATGGATTTTTATCTTCCTGAAAATAGGAGAAAAAAATCACTATTATTCTCAGTTCTTTGTGAGCGGGCAATCCTCATGTGGGAGAACTATTGAGAGCCTGAGCAGCTGCCCCTACAACACTAAAACCAGGGTCTTCATTGATGAACACACAGACATGCCACAAAATTACACCAGAGCCAGTTTTTTAACGCGCATATAATAGAATGTGGAATTATTTTCTGCTGTTGTGCTCTCCTTCCCTCCACTGAGCTGGCACTGCCATCCCCCCTTTTTCTGAAATGCCTGCTACTCTCAGGAGCATTCAGCCCCCCCTCCACGCTCCCACCATCTGCGAGAAACTTCTTCCTATATGAGCTGTCTCACCCATTTTCTATCTCACTTCAATTCACTGCTGGCAACATTTTCTCTCCCTTGCCCTCCTTAATTCCTTCTCCTTTCTCTCAGCAATATCATTTTATATGTTAATATTGTTATTTAGTGTTGTCTCAGGTTCCTGGATCCAGGTTATGCCGAAGTAGCTTGTTGCATTGCATTTGCCGCAGTATCTTTATACATTATGTTTTTATCTCATATGGCAGATTTGTTTCAAGGACATTATGAAAACGAGTCTGTTCATGATTATGTACTGCTGATTCAAGACACAATTTTGTTTTCCTTTTGGAAAATCATGTTGGCTAAATGTCTTTCTTTTTGATATCTCTGGACAGCTTCTGCATTGTGCTCCCTTATGACAGTTTGTTTCAGAAACAGATTAAACTATACTGCAAAATAATCTCTTTATACTATCCAATTCACAGCAAATACTAACAGGGACTGTACTGAAAGGAAGATGCATTCTGTAAATAGAGTGAGTCCATAACAGTTTTTCCTCCAATATTTATATAGTCAGAAACATGGGCTTAGAATTTATTCTCTCCCCACCCCAGCCAAATCCTGTTCAGATCTTCAGCTCGCTTAACCGTGCTATTACTCAGGGACACACCAGCTTGTAAGTCAGAGCAGGGACCATCCAGAAAGGCGAGGCCATTGCTTTACAGACAGAGAGATGCACATCTACGCTTACAGTCACCCTGTCCACTTCAGTCCTGCACCACAAAGACAGTCTGAACCAAGGTGAACAGTAGCCAGGCACTTCATCACAACCAGTTCCTCAGCCTTTTGCAGTTCACTTATTCATACTGAACACTGCTGGTTAAGACTGGCCTTTTACTCATTATCACATCTTAAAATAGGTTTAAGGGTTTATCTGTAAGGTTTATTTGTAACCTACATTCACACATGAAGGAAAAAAAAAAAGCTTGCCAGGTGTCCGTTAGTTTTCAAGGAAAACCCTAACCAAACTAATCTCCTGAGTTTGAGAAATCAAATTGTAAGCCTTTCAGGAAAATTGCACTATAAAATAGGCCACGCATGAAAATATAATTAAAGTGGTTAGTAGTTTTCACTACAGGAGCCCTGTTCTGCTCTCTGAAACACCAGCCATTGCTCCATTCATGTGAAATTGGATCAAATCTGCCATACAACTGCTTCATAGTGATAGTTCTTGGGCGTATGAAAACATGCTCTACTCTATGTTCATCCATTAAACCTTGTCCTTCCTGCTGTTCAAGAATCCAGCAAGTTCTTTCAAAGCAGAGGTTTGTGTACCCTAGAGGGCTTTCCACCAACATAAAACCATGCCAAACTAGCACTTGTTCATAGACCTTTCAAAGACAAAAAAAAAATCACATTTATTTATGGAGATAAAATGCTTAACGAAGAGATCATTCCGTTTTCCATGACAGCAGTTGCTATGCATAGTCTAAATTACCCCCCTAAAAAGACAAGATTTATATTAAGTCCTAAAAAAAGTCTGTTTGTTTGTTTGTTTTCTAATGGAGGATGGCAACAGGACTGGTACTACACCCCTAAAGTTATAACATGCAATACATAAAATTGATTCAATGTATAAAAAAATATACAAAGGTAGCAGATCCACTAAGGAATATATCGCAACTTTCCTAAATAAAGAGAGTAGGATATTGGGGAAGCAAGGAGACGAGGGTAGATTTAAAGGAAAGGTTGTTTTTTTCCACGGATACCTGTTTTCATTTCTAAAGCTTTTGCCCTGGAGGTCCATTTATCAGCTGGCTTAAACAGTGCGTATACATAGTTCAGAACAATAACTGTTTAAAGATGTGAAAGGCTATGTATGATTCCACTGGAATGCTTTCACATTATTTTCTTAAACCAAAGAATTCCGCATTCACATTTTAAAGTATTAAATAGAAAGATGTCCTGGTTTGTATTATCTAACCAATGAACCAGGGAACCAGCTGCAGATTCATTTTCTCTATGATTTCCCTGATGGATACATTCAGGATGCCGTGGTCAGGAGCTGGTAAAACAACCCCTGGGAAGAGGTCAGAAATGATGCTATCAGAGAACAGAATGCTGTGGGACAGACACAGAAAATTAAAAAAAAAAAAACAAAACAGATAAGGAATGTGCGGCCAGGGCCACCACTAATGTAATCATTTTAGCTTCTCTTATTTAAATCTCCTTTAATCCTTCATCTACAATTAATAAGATTTGCTATTTAAAAAAAGTTCAGAAGGTTCCACATTTATTGCTGAAACATAAAAGTAAAATTCTGGCCTTTCATCATCTAAAATACATATAAAACTTTGTGAATCAAAAGTCTCTTTCAAACATCTCTGAGGGTGACAAGTTAAAAAACTGGCAAAAATGAACAGTTTATTGTTGAAATCCCACCACAGAGTAGTGAAGATATAAGCTAAGATGATACTCGGTGGTATACTGAGCTGGCATCAAAGAAAGTGAGCGTTCCATCTATTTTGGAAAATAATTTTTCGTTTAAAATAAAAGGAAACCCATTAAAGGTGCAAAGATTATCTTTCTGTTACCTAATAGTGACAGACTAGGTACATGGAAGGACAGAAGCAGCATGTACAGGGAAACGACCCCAAATTAATGTTAAACGTGGACTCTCATAACAGCAATGAATAACAGTATAAAAAAGGAACTGTGCATACATAAATTCTGTGTTCTTTTAGACCCAGATGAGATATTTGCACATGCAACTCGCACACAAAAAAAAGCTATTTTCATAGCCCTGGATTGCTAAACAAAGTCCTCTTCAATACCCAGCGCTAAGCCTGATGTCGTAAGGAAGGGAGGCGAGAGCCTGCGTGCCTTCCCTGCATTAGCCTAACACAGACCCGTGCAGGTCCCAGCGGAAAACCATCGCGTCCCCTCTTTGTCTTCCAGCCTGGCTGTCAGGTGGGGCGATGCACGGTGGGACAAGCCCTGCTCAGATATCTCTGGCTACCGAAGACCCCTGGCCGAGGAGCTGGTGCCGCTCTGCCCGGGGCTGGGAAGGGGCCGTGGGGTGAGTAGTGGACATGCAGGCACAGCCAGCCCTGGGGGGGCACATAGCCCACCCTGCTCACTAGCCTGCCTGAGAAACGGTAATACTGAAGGGAAGGGGAGCAGGGAAGAGCCAAAAGGGCTACAAAATGGGGTGCCCCTTCTGACCAAAGCCAGAGGCTGATGAGAGGACACTGCTGCAGGCGCCATGGACCAGCTCCAGAGCTACAATGCCGTAGGAGAAAAGATATTTTCCATTCTTCTCTACGTATTTGCTTTTGATCTGATTGGTTTTTCATCTGTCGTGCAGCCAGGACTACCTCTTCCACCTTTGAATGGCTTGTTGTGAAGTAAGAGTTTCTGGGGAGAATACATAAAAAAACCAAAAAATCCAGCCCAAAGGGCTTAACAGCAACAATAGATGTAAAGAAGACCCCTTCTTGATTCTGTTTGAGAACTAGAAAAGAACCTGTGCATCACATCCTTTTTTCCCCCCTGTAAATGATATTTCTTCTAAACTTGTTGCCATCAGAATGACCTACAGAGTGAGCAGTGCTGCCGCCTTGAGAGATTTAGGACATGGCATTGTTTTAACATGAGAGGAGACATCATTACTCTTCGTCATTTCTATTGTTCTTATTTTATAGAGAGAGATAGATGTATGCACCCAGGAAAATAATCTACTCTGGATCAGTCGACTCAGCCAAGCACTTCCCCATCTCTCTTCAACAGCGTGTTTGAAATTGAACCAGAAGTTTCTGCATTTTGGAGAGGTTTTCTCCTGTAGCTTTGAAAGCAGATGACACCCTACCTGGATCCAAACAACCTCTTTGGTCTCTAATCCTTAGTTTCCAGCCTCATCTTCCCAATGTGCAGCATCAGCACGAGGTCGAGGTCGGGAATGGGAGGGCAGGCTCACTCCTGCTGACAACCGCTTGCACAGAGAGGGACCCCGGCAGGGGTGTCCCCTGAGACCGTTAAACAAGCTAAGGATACTTTAGTGATGATATTGCAGCTACGGAAGATGGCCGGCACCAGCAAGCTGTTGTTTTTCAGCGGGATACCTGAATAGGCATATCTCTTGTTTCTACCACTGCAATCCAGAAGTAGATGCTGTGTATCTCTTTCTTTTAAGTGATGTACCCTTATATGCAAGGACAAAGAGCAAAACACAGTGTATGTGCGTATTGTATGTTGGATATACATGCCGAAGACTCTCAACAGCGAATTGTTTCTGGTTGTTCAGTTGAATGACATTTAAATAGACCTGATTTGAACAGTAAGCTTTCTGAGATGTCCTAATTTGATCTCCCCTCTTGAGCTGGCAGAGCTAGAGTGGGTTTCACAAACAGGTAGTTTGAAAGAATGCTACTATTTCAGATAAAGTATGTAAAAATTCCATTACTCGCATTTCTAAGATCGCCAATGCCATATTACTTCAACACATAAAAATCTCTAAAATCCAAATTTCAAATGGCAAAAACCATCTGGTTTGTCAGCGTGCCTTTAGTCCTATCAGAGATTAGGTTACTATCATGCCCAAAAGAAACAGTTGAAAACTGATCTGTGATCAAATCGCTTAGATACCTTGAACTGCTCACTGTGACATTTAAAACACTTGGGTTGCTATAAGGCAGTATAAACACACGGAAGGGAGGTTTCATGCCATAAAAAAAAGAAATTTATTACGCAATAATTCAGATCAACAAGGAGAATGGCAACTTCCAGAAGAAAAGCCTGTCAATCCCCCCCCATACACATACAGATGTGCATCCAAGGGAAAATAACAGTTCATAGCTTCCATGAAAATATATATTTAATAACTCTACATGGCTGTAATGATGCTGTGAGATTTTTCAAAGAATAAAAAAGCATTTCCAAATGCATTTCAGGGAGTAAAGGCTACTAGCAAATTCCCTGCCAAAACAACTTAAATTACCATGCCACTTTTCCATGCGTGTTCAAAAGCAAAATGGAGATGAATATGAAACACCAAGTCTAAGATCTATTTTTCAAAGTGTTGAAGCCAACACATGAAAGCGAAATATTTCTTAGTCTCCCTAACTATAGATCCACCGCATTAATGCAAGACAACGACTAAAAGCTATACCAAAGCATTTAAAGGCTAAAAAACAAGCAATCTGGTTTTCTCAAGGAGGGCATAATAAATTAACTGTAGAAGAAACAAAAGTGTTCAGAATTCTAAGGCAACTAAAAAACTGCCTGTTAGACACTGAGGAATACCCAAGTGTGAAATTTCAAAACCTGAAATATCTCATTTACTTCTATTTTTAAAATGCCTGTTCCTCTTAGGAATATGAAATAAGGTACATGCACAATAACCTGAAAAACCTCAAGAAGATGCAGAGACAGATGGAAATGTAAACAAGTTTGAAGGATCTCTGCCAAAAGTCTGCTCTAATCCACTGTCCAATCATTAAAGAATAAACACCACACAAACCCCTTTGTTTAGAATGAATTACAACCTGGAATTACTTGGCAAATACACAATGCAGAACGTCATGGAACTAAAGAAATAGAATCTAGCATAGAGGGACATATTTGCAAGTCATCTCCTTCTGTGCAAGATCACAAAAAGGTAAAAAATATGTCTTTAGGACTCTGTTGGCTAAAGCTATAGAAAACAAACTTTTCACGTTTTGCTCCACGGCCCTGGCAGCAGCAGGTTGGAGGCACTGCAAGCTGCAGGATCCATGGGAAATTGGACCGGCTTACAAAAGTTGCCTCGGAGCTGCCCTGGGGACCTGACTTTCTGTCCAAGCAGGCAGTGAGCCTCTGGGGAGGCTAGCACACCCTGGGGCAGCTAGCCTGCAGGGCAGCCGGCACTCCGAAAGGGACCCGAGGAGCAGCTCGTTGTGGCTGGGGGCACAGGAGACACGAGGTTGCCATCCTCGTACCTGCATCTCAAATGTTGCATCTTCATAAGGTATGTAATAAAGAGACTAAATTTAATTCTTCCCCAGATCTAGCCCCCTGGTCGTTTAGTTGGCCAATTTCCCTGCTGTGATTTACATCTCTCTCGCAGTAAAATACCTCTTGTTTTAGGAAGAGAAAATATCCTTAGCAATTTCCTATTCGCTCCTCTCTCTCGTGACAGCATGCTTCTTAAATTAAGGGTTATCATCGGAGAAGGTGCCCAGCACGGAGATCGTACTTCATAAAAAGAAGCTGTAGATGTCTACAGTGCAGAGAACTTGTCTTGCAAAGAGGCCATCAGTATTCAGTTCCTCTCTAACTCGTTTTGTGCTCCCAGCGGTCCCCTTCATTTGGTGGCATCAGCAACACCTACCAGGAGCTGCCTGGCCAGACAGGAAAATGGACACATTGCTTTTAATTACATGAGTCATTAGCTAATGAAATTAAGTTTGATCGGCAAAGAAATTCTATTTCTCTTATAGATTAGACTGACTAGAGTCACATAGGTAAAATCCTTTCACTTTCAAATTCCCAATACCTGCAACAGTATCCCAGACACTCCTCATTCACATACTGTAACAACTATGAAAGAACGATTTTTTGCTGACAATAGGCACAGAAAAGGACAAGACGTCCCTCTCATTGACGCCAGCATAGATCGGAAGCAATTCTATTAAGGTCAATGTGGACCTGTCAGGCACTGCAAATCCATATTTCCCAGGGAGAGAAGAAAGCAGGAGCTGGGGGCAGGAATTCAGCAGGACAGTAGTAGGCAATCATATTAGGAAAACATGGCATGGTAGGGTATAAAGCTATGATTATATTTATATATACATACACATAGATAATAGATATTTGAGCAAGAAAATAGATTCTTTTATACATCTGTTGGGGAGGTCTATTAAGGATGCATTAGTGTAGACCCGTTTTCCTTGTCTAGATTCATCTCGGTTGGTTTCCCCTTTTGTCAAGGAAATTCACCTCCAAATTAGGCAAATATTAGGGTCCTCTTTCTGTAATTAGCTCTGCTTACACACACTTTGTTTGACAGAAGATGTGGCTAAGCCCAGCTGAAATGGCTCCTTCCCACCTTTATTTACCAAATACATATATAACCCCATCTTTAGGCCATTGGCAGGAAAGATCCAAATACAAAGGGGGTCTCTGTAGGGTATGGGTGTGAAAGAGGGTGATTAGGGAAGAAGCTAGCAAAGTTCTTCAGAGACCCGATCTTAAATTTCCAAAGTCTAGTCATTTTCCATGCAGGAAATAGGCTAAGACATTTAAAACGTCCTCCTCCCCACACACATATTCCCGAAAGAGCTCCTGGAGTGGCTGATGATACAAAGAGGGGGCATTCGGACACCTTGCACAGCCCAGCCGTGGTGCAAGGCAAAGTCCGATCAGATGTACGGTCCTGCTCCGTGCCCTCACACCTCTCGTCAGCCTCCTTCCCACGGCCCCTTTCCTGCCTCTTGGAAAGTTTTGCCCTTTCCATTACTACTTCTGTAGAAGCAAAACTTTTACAGAGTTTGGGGGTTGTTTTGCGTGACGTCTTTGCACATCATAATTGGGAAACGTGTCAAATCACTTGTTAGCTTTAGTAATTCAAACATGCTGGCTTGCACCCATGTGGCGTGGAGTGCCCCAGCTGGGACTAACAACAGCCTCGGAGCTGGAAGAAGAACCTGGGAAGCGCCGGGAGAGCAGGTAAGGAGGGCGGCTGGAAGCGGAGAGAAAGGCTCAGCGGGGGGGTCGGAGAACCTGGCGCGGGGAGCCCATCGTGCCTGGCAGGGTACGAAACACAGCGCAGAGCCAAGTGCCGCTGCCCCCCTCCCCAGCTGCAAACAAAGACGTAATCGTGCTCATTAGTTTCGCTGCGGAGTAGCGATGAATGAACTTTGAACAGTTTGCAGGTTGTTTCACTATATGGTCCAGGTGATTAGCTGAGCCCCTTGGGCCTGCAAGACCAACCTGAAATCTCATGTAAACAAGCTGAAGTGTGAGATGGTGAACGTTTTTACTCCCCCTTCCCAGATGGCGCAGAGCGGTTTGAAAAGGCAATGACGATTTGAAAAATTCATAGAATGGAACTTTTCAAACCTGAGAAAGACTTTACTTCATTTTCACTTGCAGATGAGAGCTTGTAACATTTCTTATTTCATCAGACACGTTGGGCACCCCCACGCACAGGTAAGCGCAGTATTTGCTAAGACTTACAGGCACTCATTTGGGGTGGCAATATTATAGCACTTGGTACACGTGTCCATGTATCAAGGAAAATTGATTTGCAGCATTTCTCTCTATATGTTCAGCTGATCCAATCTAGTATCTATCACCCCACTCTCACAGCCCCAGACACCAAATCTCATGGGCATTAATAAAAATATTAAGATGAGAAGAGCGTCTTATTTGTTATCCAAGAAACAATCCTGATTTCTTAAGGCTTTCATTCTGCTTCAATTAGTTTTTGACAGTGACCTTGCTTTTATACATATTTTTCTGGGTAAAATTTGTGAACAAGGAATCTGTAGCACACTTAGGTTTTCACCCAAATCACTGCTACACAGACTTGTCTGCCCAGCTGCACACACGTTACCTGAATGCTCAACACCTCCTTACTCCACCGTCTGCTGAACTCCCCCAGGTTGCTCTCTGCTGAATTGCACTGCTGAATACAACCTGCGAACGTTAGCATCTTACCTTGTTGCCTGGCTGTCAGCCTTGTGCGTGCAGATGCTTCCACCGTTCTTTAAACCTTCCCAAATTGTGTGACCCTGGCACTGAAATGTGCTGGAGTCTGCAGTGGCACCGGGTTTATGTATGTGGGGAATTACTTCCACCACCCAGCGGGGCAGAGGCTGTGCAAAATTACCCTGATTCTTAAGGGGTCGCAGATTTCACAGGCACCAGCGTGCTAAAATGGGCGATGCTCCTTCATTCACTTGGCAAGGCGCACCAGTAAAGTCTTAGGAGACAGTAGTTTCCTGGCTTTTAATTGATACATTCCCAGGACTAACGAGGAATGGACGTGGCGTTCCCACCCGCCGCGGCAGCACACGGCGGCGGGTCCGGCGGTTCCCACGCCGCAACTGGGTGCGCCGCTGCCCGTTGCTCAGGTAGCTCTGAAACGTACACTCAGTTAGGTCCATCTTTTACAGCCTGTATCACCACCACAGGGAACTTTCCCAGCCCTTCCCAAACCCCATCCCCAGGACTGGGATGGGAAGGCGCCCCGGCAGGGCAGTCTCCACTGGCTATCCCAAGGAGAGCTCCTGCTCGCCCTCGCACTGCCGTGACAGGGACAAGGCTCGACCAAGACAAACTCCCCTGACTTTGGGCAGAAATCATACAGTTAAGCCTAGAAATTCTGGGTGTGGAGAGAAAGTCCTCGCCTGCAAAGCCAGAGAGCTTCTCCGACGGGTGAATTTGATTTTTAAGTTAAGACCAGAAGCGCGTTCCCCCGTCGGGGAGGTGACTTGGTGAATCCCATTAACTGCTCATCTCTCCTGGCTATCTGCAGGTACTGTCAATACACCTTCCACCGCCTCTCCTGGGATAGCTGAGACACTTGGCAATTAATTTGCGGGATCTCAAGCAGAAAATTATCTCTCTGTAGAATGAGCAAACCTTGACTGGTCTCCATTTTAAGACAGATAGTACAGAAATGGCTGCTATTCCCATGAAATCCTGGGCGTGTATCCCCCTCTCCCACTTATCCCCTCTTACTCCTTCTGGGATTTAAATAGGTGATAAAGGACAGTGCTGTTGTATGGAAAAATCCCAGCCTGAGCATGGCCAGAACTGCACCCAAAACTGAGCAGCAGCACTTACGGAGCCATCTGACTATCACTGCCTGCATCTGTGTGAAAATGCTGGAGCCAGCCGGCTCTTTGGAGCAGGCTCAAATAGCTAGGGATACAGAAAATGTTTTCTTCTTAATTTTCACCATGGAAAACAGCACCTTTAACACATAAGAATCAGGAGCGGCACGTTGCAGACGAGAGAGAGAATTTCTATTTTCTACATGCAGAGAAAGCATTGAAGCGAATGTGTTTTATTGATTATTTTGATTGTGGATCTGGAGAATAGGATCTATTCCAAGTGACATCTGCCATTTAAAACTTTAGCAACATGATAATTAAATAAAAGTCAGTTAACTTTTAATTTATTTCCATCAATTTATTTTCCAGAACCACTAAACTGTGCTCCAGACTAGATAGTGCCCTCCTTAGAATTTAAAGTATATCATATTAAGGTTCTTTATAGGTACTTGGAATTTCCTTGCGAAATTGAAATCTGTTGCTATGAATACTCATGTTCAATACAAGTAACTATGCCTCTTACCATGCAAACCAAGAGGAAAAATGAATTCTAACTGAAAGAAAGGGTTTTCATGGAACAGCTTCACAGGGCTATCAAAAATGGTAATAAAATGGTGATATAAAAATTCAATCAATGTATACAAACTGAAATGTTAAATGCTATACTTTCTATTTAATATTTTATCTAAAATAAAAATCCTAGCTTTCTGTGAATGCTGCAATCTGCTTTCAGTTATTATAAATCTGATAACACCTATTCTAAGAGGAATTTTCTTTGTCTGTGGGGTGGGAACTTTGTAAATTGATCAGGTACGTGAATATTAAAGAAGAACCAGATCAGTGCAAAACCGCTGCTCCCGATTCTTTTTCCCCACCTCCAGCTGAGTTAGTTCACAGCAGCTCAGCAGCTTCAAGATTTACATTCTTAATGAAATTGTGAACATTTCTTTAAAGTTCCCACAAAAGTGGTTAATTCATAATCAGGGCATGAGCAGTAAATTTCTTTTCTCTCACTTAACATTAATTACTTAACATTAATTAATGTTAATTATTTTACCAAAGGAGATTTATTCTCCCAAGTTCCCACTCAGTTAAAACCTCACTCATACTTTGAACAAACACACCCTAAAAATAAACCAAAACAAATCCCAGAACACCTGGAAGTGCTCTCCTGTCTGGGAATGTCCTGGCAAAATCTGTCTGCGTATCCGTTTGAGATACTGATATTGCCTCCAACAGCAGGCTTCCCGAGTACCTCTCTGGATTAAATAGGTTTACCGCCCAGCCTCTCTCTGCCATTATCCTATGAGTCAGAGAAACAAAGCACGATGTTTGTCTGCCCTAATTCGAGTAGCTAAAGTTAGATGTCACCCCAGGCTCATCCGCTGACTAACCCTCTGGAAACATCCTTGTCTCTATCTCTCCTGCCAGGGCAGTGCAAAGTCATCGGCTCAAACTTAGACGGCTTAATATTAGATCAGAGTCCGATGAAACGTAGCCCAGCCTAAGAGTGATTTACCTAAAGTGCAGTACTGGGAAAAAGATCTCATCTTTCAAGCCCAACTAGCTACTAGACTATTCTTTCTCTTCCCCAGTTCAAAATGGAGCAACAGCCGTTGTTTAATATAGTACTTACACAATTTACATTTTTTAATGCTCTAGCGTTGCTGTCTGGTTAACTAGACAATGACTTCCTTATATGGAAAAGTTACGGAAAAACCACCTGATTTTTATACTGTTTGGGAGGAGTTTGGGGTTGGTTTTTTTTCAGTATCATCACTTAAAATGTTTCTAATACAGAATTTACAGTACCTTTCAAAATTAGATAAGATTTTATTATCAATTATATATAAGTGGGTGTTCATAATTCTATTATTGCCATAGAATTATTTGGGGTGAATCTCAGGGGGGTTCAGTGCATCCCATTTTTATATACAAATTGCAAGAGATTACCAGAGAGTTTAATGAATCGCATACTTGATGCATGAGCGTAAAGTGTCCCACATGTTTATGAGGTGAAGCAAAAGGCAGCTACAAAGTACAAATGGTAACAAGGACATAACAGAATCAACGTAAGTAACCTGTCAGGAGGTATGCTGTAAGATTTGGTTAACCATTAGGTAAAAAAAGCCATTAATCTTTTATAACCTGTTTATAAATAAAGCTTCCTTGCCAAGTCTCACCTCAAAAATCTATAAGGATTTAAAGAAGCATCATGTCAAAAAGATCCTCTAGCTACTTTAACTGAGAATGCTGTGCTTGATGTCCCCAGCCCAAAAGATACATCTTTCCCAGTCTGTCCCAACTAAAACCAACAAGCAGCCATGCGTTTGTACATAGAATTGATAATAGATACCAAAAAGGCTGTACTTAACCCAGAAGTCATGTACTACTTACGTTACAAACAAGGAATAAGCGCTCAGCAAAGAGATTCCTTAACTAGACACAGTATATTATGCATACGCTCGAGGCTAGGGAGATCTGCAATTAACAAAAATCTTTTGGATAATGCCCTGCCTCTTCCACAAACCCTGTATTTGTTTGCTTTTCACCCTGGATAGAGCAACCCCTCTCCACTTTCTAGCCTGCAGGTCGATGTAGCTGTAGGCCACTCACTGGCAACTTTTTAAGAGTTGTTGAAAAGATGGCTCCGTACATACTGGTTTTAGAAGGCTTCATAAATACGGTACAGCTACAGCTATAATGGACAACCCCTTTCCATCTCCATCTTCATTTTCATCTCTCACTTGCAGACTGCAAAACAAACCAAAAACATCAGCTCTATTAAAAAGCATAAAAATTACTCAAGTTTGGCAAATTGCTACTCTTGTAAGGATTACACCTTCAGAACATAGGTGCTAAAATCTTACTGCTTAAAGTTCACAAATTTTTTTCAAAACTGTAACAAGAGAGTGAAATTGCTCCTGCTTTATCATTTACAACATAAGGTGGATGTGAACTGGGGGTTTCGTGTCTGGAAGATGCTTGATTGATTTTAGAATAGAATCTTCAATGTTTTATACAGGTTTTTTTCATACACCAGTTGAAGTAAAAAGTCAACTCTGACTGTACAATTGCCTACTAAGAAGAAAAAGAACACGGAGGGGTTTTGCAGCCATTTATTTCTAGTCCTTATGAGTCTCCTGGTATGTCATTATGAACTGAGGAGAACATGAACTGGAGATATTAATGGCTTTGTTCTCATTTTCTTGTCTTAAAAAAAGATAAGACAAAATGAACCAAATTCAAACTTGGTGTGAGCCTCATGAATTTACATCCAAACTGATGGTAAAAATAAATAAAGTGAAATGCTTCTACTTTGATGAGCTACACTGTTCATCTTGGATAGAACTGTCTTCTATATTCTCCTGGACATTATTTTTTGTAAATTCCTGTGTGAGGCTGTTTGTTAAACATTTTCCATCAGTAACTGTTAAGGTAAGAAAACATAACATTTTATCTGATATGTGAGTGAGAACACACTGTAAACAAGATATAGACTTTAAAAATCTTCCTTGGAGAGTTTCCAAATCCAGCAATGAAACACCAAGTCCTTTATTTCCTTAGTTTAGAAGCCCATTTAGAATATATCATTTTTCATTTCCAGCAACAAATAGCCTCCTAAAATAATTTTGATTTAAAGGGTCATATTGCCAACCATAATGGGCCATACTGAGTATGTCTGATAAAGTCTCCACTGAGATATGATTTCTGATATGCAGAGATCATAGCTTGTTTAAATATAGTGGAAATCCCAGTTCGGGGTTTGGCTCATGCAAGAGGCATGGTTTTTTTCCAGTGACTTGCTAGGATGGTTCTCCTCCCAGAAAACCTCGTGTACATTTTCCCAGAGAAAAACACCAAGAAACATACTCTTGATTGTCCAAAACCAAGTGGGGGAACAACACTAATAAACAAAAAAACACCATGAGGGCAAAGTAACCTTGTACAAATGACTGGGCTGTAAGAAACCACGATATTGCATACACGTATCCCGCTCAGCATCCGCGGGACCCGCGAGTCGGTTCCCACCCGCCCACAGCGGCACCGACAGACAAAAGCTCTCAAGCGAACGAGACCAAATTACAACAGCTTAATAACTTACCGCCTCTCGGTTGAGTGACCAAACCCCAACTTTGATTTGATAGAGCCTTCCCCAATGATGAGCCAAAACGCAGCGGCTGAAACTTCTTCCTAACTGCGTTAACCTCAGTCTATTTTATTGAGGTTTGGACTAACCCACTTTACCTCCCAGTTGAGCCAGGCTCACCCTGCTCACAGGGGCAATTAAGGCAGCTCCTCTGCCGGGTGGTAACACATTGCACTGCCAGTACTTAACCTCTGACAATCACATGCTAGTCTCGTCTCCAGCCAAAGCTTAATTCTTCTCTATGATAGATTATTTTTACTCTATATGGTCTTAAATCATCCTGACAAAATGTGCCTGCTTTTCGTTTTTAAACAACACATCATACTAGTTTTTTTAGCAATAATACTGCTGCATAGCATGAATAGGAAATCAAACATATTGTTAATATATATTTATCTATATAATTTCATTATCTACTATGTATTTATACTCTTTATCAGTATATATTATAGGTCTCATAGGCATACCCTCCAGCCACGTGTTCAGCACCACATTTAATACCTGCTATTTATGTTCTATTCCCTCTCCGCTCTTCTCTCCAAGGGGAGAGCAGGGAGCGCAGTGGAGCGCTCAGTTTTGTCAGGGCCTTCGGTTTGGTTCTGGTTTTGAACAGACGTGTCGCTCCATGCTCGTGGCAAGGGCCGAGAGGTCCAAGAGACACTTCTTGCCCTGGAGCAGCAGATGAGGAGATGGTCCGTGCTCCTGCGGGAGGGCATTCGCTCCCCCTTTCCCAGCCTGGCACCCCAGAAACCCACCGCCCTCCGCATAGAGGAACTTTGTAAGCTAAATCTATGAATTCCCATGTAAAAAGGAAGCTGGTTTGCAATGCAGAACCACAGCATAAACATTCAAGGAAGCTTGCTATTGTAAAGGAGTAGTTGATGTGTCATGATTGAATGTGCTAACGCACTTGAAACTGAAATAGTTTCACTGAGCTGCTTTCTCTGTAATGGTCAGAAAAAGCATTTCGGCAGCGGGGCAGGAGGAAGGCGGCTCTCACTCCACCAGTTCCTCCCAAGAACAAGCAGACAATAGGGAACGTGACTATAAATTAGACGCCTCCAAGTAAAATGCCCTCTGCCATCAGCACGATGAGTTAATTTTGGCAAGCTGACATCTCTCAATGTTTTGCTGGGAACCAGCACTTCCTATGTCTGGAAATTAACTTTCAGAGTTCCAGTGAGGACGGGAACAGACTTTACTCTTGTCACCCATGGGTTGCAAAGACAGATCTTGTGACAAGAACTAAAAATCTGGAACTCATTTTAAAAGTATATCTGATGTAACACTAGCCATTGGAATACATCCAATTTATAATTACAAGACTGGAAAACTTTAAATGAGGTCAAACTTCAGCTCCAAATTAAAATGAAAGCATTCAAGGGCTTAATGCATACCAGCAAGACACGCCACGTTGCATCTGCTTTCACACTGGCTAGTTGAAGGTTAAATTGATATTAAAAGTAAGACTGTTAAATAAGTGCATTTCTTTTTAATCAAGAGTTGGTGTTTTCTTTGCTCATCACTTTGTGCTAGAGGGCCATGAAACTATCTCAGCAAAACTGTCAGTGCTTGCAGTCTCCATAGCCTACTCCCCAGTGAAGCTGAACTTCTTATTTAGCTGTAAAAATGTTTCACTAGTTGGAGTTTCTAAAATTACACACGGAAACAAGAAAAAGGTTTGACAAATCTCTCTTGAATATAATGGCAAACCTCAAGCAAATTAACTTTAAAAAATTTGTTTACCAGAGACAATTTAGCTTAGATGAAATATTTGCTTTTCCACGAGGTTTTGCTTTTCCACAATTTAACAGCAAGGTTGACTGCTAAAAAGAAAAGCTGGCGAGTTGCCACAAGCCACGTAATGAAATAGTGGCTTTCTTTACAGTAGATGCTAGAACTCTGCTGACTCCCAAGTTTTCAACCAGCAGATTGGCCTGACATCCTACTGGGGACTGGTAGGATCCCAGTAGGAGCCATACCGGGTCCTTTTCTTCTTCCAACCTAGAGAGTGGCAGTGGCATGTGGAGACAAGTGGTGATGTGCCCTGCTCTCTGTACTAGCTGCTGGACACAGCTCTAAAATGAGCTAGTAAGAAATAAAATAAAATAAAATAAAATAGTCAGGAAAAGAGACCCAATTAATGGGAAAATAATTTCTGTTTGGGTTATGCATGAAATCTGCAGGCTTTGGAGTGAAACAAAGCCTTCCTTAAGCCTAAAGAGCAAGCAGCTTACATTTTTGTTGTTTCTTTTAAAATTCCCATTTTATGACAGTAAGACTAGCGAACTCTACCGTGAACCCACTTCTCAAAGACATTTCATCAAAGTAACAAGGTTACCTACTGGAAATCTAGCATCAAAGATATGGTGCTGTCATACAGGGCAGGGGCAAGAAGTACAGAGAATTCATTGTTTCCAACTTAACTGCAGATAGCAAAGAGGAAGTTCAGTGATTATTTTTTATAGGTTTTTTTGGGGGGTGTGTGTGTGTGTGAAGGCAATTACACCAGGAAATAAAAAAAAACAAAACACAACCCAAAACCAAACCAAAAAACCCCCAAACCACAACCCCCCTCAAATATACCCTGCAAAGTTATCACTACACCTCTTCAAATATATCTGGATCTTTTCCCTTCACATATTCTGAGACCTGAAATAGGCTGCAAATATTACACATTGTGTTTGGATAGTACAACAGAGAATTGCTTGAATTAATTAATGCAAACTTATTTTCCACTTTGTCCAGGGACGCAAAAAACAAATGTAACTAACAGATGGGCAAAATAATAAATATTCCATTTTATTTTGACTTTTAATCACTTTCCCCATGTTGTATTAAAAAGAACATAGACAAATAGCCCCTTTTTAATATGAACATGCTAAATATAACCTATTCCTTAAAACCATAATAGGCAAAAATAAATGACTTATTTGAAATGGAGCTGTTAGCTTATCGAAGCTGGGGTAGCAGATAGAATATTTACTCAGAAGTTTGGGATTCTGTTTTGTTGATTTTTACATCACAGGCTATCACGGTTGGGAATGTGGTTTAAAAAAAATGAAGAAAAAAAAAAACCCAAAGAGGAAGAAACCATTAAAAAAAAAGGGAAACGGGCGACTACTTAGTTGGGGTTGGGGTATCTCTGCAGGTATACCTCTGCACAAAAATCCAAGTCCAAACACTTCTTTTACCTTCTCTGTGGGGTCACGATGGTCTGGGGGCTTTTTGCTTGAACACCAGACCAGTGTTTCAAAGCTGCGCTGCGTTTCTGCTCGGAGGCAAGGCGCTGCGGTGGCCAAACCCCGCCAGCCCACCGTGACTCTGTCCCCATCACCTCGCCCTTCGAGATCTGCATCCCGCTCTCTACAAAAGACACTGCAATACCTGTTCATCATCTCTTACCTTCGGGGTTTGGTTTTTTTTTTTTTTCCCTGGTTTTCTTTTTGAGTGGTAGTTTATTCAACATGGTGCTTGCGAGTCTTTGATGGCGTGAGGCAGGAAATCATCGCACAAAGAGTGTAACTCCCGGCAATCTGAACTCTGCTTTTAACACAAAGCAACATTAGCTTTATCAAAAGACATATTGTTTCTACCTGCAGTTTAGAACCTTTTTGTTTTCCTTTTGCCAAGCCGTTCCTTATGTTTCTTTCATCAACTGCCTTTCAAGAGAGGAAAGAATATAGCTTTCTTCCTTCAGAAACAGACTGCCCGGACAAATCCCCCTTGCCCTAGAAATCCTTATTTAGGGTCAAATTTCTTTCTCGGATACTTGATTAGGGACTTGCAGAAAAATCAATGGGAGCTGCTTTCAGGCCTTTAAAGTCTGGCCCTGCTGAAGATAAGAAAATATAAAATTCCAACAGAAGAATACGCCTTTTCAGAAGAAAGCCTTTCAAACATTCAAGTTAACTAGAAGCTTGGTTTTCCATTCACTTTGAAAGAAACAGGGCAGTACACTTAAGTATAGCAACCTCACTCTTCTTTTAAACAAATAAGAAAACAAACATTGTCTTGAGCCCTTAGTTTGAAAAAAACCCAACCCCTCTCTCAACTTTAGCTGCATGAGGAAATGAAATATGGGATGTCTTTTCTTTGGGGAAAGCATTGCAAACTTTCACCAGGATGAAATACACACACAGATGTGTGGTCATCAATTTGGGAAATTTATATTCTTGAAATAAATACCAGCATAGTCAAATACACTGTTGAAATGCAAGTGAATCTTTTACATGTTATAAACACATCAGTCCCATTACCCAAGTGCGACTTTCACATACATTTAATGACAAATAATCAAAAGCTTTGAAAAATTAGTGTGCAGTTAGATCTAAAATGGCCAGGGTAATAACAATTCTGCTACAATATCATCTCTGGGCCACTCAGAATATCTACTCCTGGCATATAAAATAAACACGCAAAAATAAAGCACGGGAAGAATAGATATTAAAGTGGATTTCAATATAAATTTGGCAATATGTCCATGAAGAAAATACCACTCTGACGTGTGAATTGTTCATTTAAGGATAAGACCATCGTCCTAAACAAAACAACTGTCCAATAAAGATTCAATGTTTTACAGTACTGTAGTCACAAGGGAAAAATGAATGTAAAAGCACATATATTCCATTCATTTTGAAATCTGCACAGATCTGAGCCCCAGTCAAGTAAACCAATTTGAGCAGTTCTCTTCATTAGTCACATGCCAACATGCACTGCTAAATTAGCAAGAGAGCATATAACATTTTCAAAATTAATGGCCAGGCTTTCTTCAACTGCTGTAAGGTCAGGATTTCAAGTTGCTTTACTACATATACGTTAAGCATTTTTACCAAGACTAGTACCGCAGAGCTAGTGCAGAGCTTTGGAGGAATGAGCTAAATTCTCTTCTGCGTTGCTAGCAAAGGTGCTGGCAAGCATTCCCAGAGCACCCTCTTTGCACTGCATAAAATTTTAAGTAGCAGAAAAAAGTCCAGATCCATCTGAAAATGTTAGATCTTAAGATGCTTCATGTTCAGTCTTCTAAACTGAACACATTTGATAGAAAAGAGAGTGAGAGGTACATTGCATGAGAATTTTAGGGGGGTATAGTAAAGGATTATTTTTAAGCATAATTATTTTTTAGGGATAAAATAAATATTTTCATACTTTGTTTTTTTGAAAAAAAGTCTATAAATAGCTGACATTTCATCCCCATAGTCAAGAATATCAAGACAACCCGCAAGGAAAAATGGGATTTCAGGATTTAAACTAATTATCCTGAGTCTTCTTTGAAGCTTTCAAAGAAAGAGTATTGAAAACGTTAGAAACAGGACAAATGAGTTTAAAAGTTTGCTTATGGAAATAAGTAAACAGCAGAACCTACCCAGGATGGTTTCAGTGGTTACAAACCAGCTGAATTTATGAAGTGACATTTGGAAAATGAATAGGAAAAGTCAGCTATTCCCTTCATTTGTAAGGAAAAACAATCATGGCATGCTGTTCTCAAGGCTGCTCTGTGAACACATGCACATTAAAAAAAAAAATAAAAGAACAATAGTAAAGTGATACCTTGCACAAGAGAATGTCATATAACAGCAGTGAAAATTGAACAGCCTCGCAAGCTACCATAAAATAAACAAGTATTGTAAAATTCACAGAAATAGACAACCATCATTGATATACAGAGATACACACCAGAAGATGTTTGACTGATGGGAAAAGCACATTTTTGAAAGAATTCATGCACAAAATTTACAGGACCAGCGCTGGGCAGTGTATGGGCTTGGTGCAAGATTCCCTTAGCACTCTGCCTGCTCAACTCAATGCCTTCAATTAGCCACATCCTATGCTTGGAGGGTGTCACATCTTTTCAGGATGGCGGAAAAACTGGGGATGGAACTGAAATCTATCTTACTGATATTTTAAATGCACAAAGATCAATGTGCCAGAGTGGGTTGCAGGTGAGGGAACTGGTTATAGATCAGGAAGGAAAAAATATGAGCTGTCTCACTCTTGTTGATTTTGGTCTGGAAGACACAGGCTGGAAGTAAGCACCTTCCAGTAAACAGCATTTGTGTTTCTAAAAATTAATGTTTCTAAAAGTGAGAGATGATCTTGTAATGCAAAAGTCTTTGCATGCAACACAGGTCACTACTGTAGACCTCAGTGCGACAGTTTGGATCGCACCCCTGGGAGCGGACTGTCACCTCGGGGGAACTGAGAAGGGAGGTTGCATCAGGCAGAATCTGTCCTTTTCCTCGGATGTGGGAGGAAGCACTAAGAAGTCAACTTTGGAGGACTGTCAAATTTCAAATTAACATTTCTATCGTTGTCCCAGAATAGAGCACGTGGCTATGAAGATAGTGTTAAATCTGAACCTGAGTGCATGTTTCAGCTTCTACAAGACAATACAGAAATAAGGAACCCAAACTGGACTTTAATCGGTGGCAGAGAATGGGCAGGTGAGGTTAGGAAGCTGGGAAGAGAAGGGCACTGCTGGACACGGGGATACAAAAATTGGCAATGAGGGAAAGTACATGCTGGGGTTCAAATCAAGCAGGTGTAGGGAGACAAAAAGAAGAGATTTATTTCCTGTTTTACCTGATGTGAATTGGGAGTAAAGCCCTCCTTTAAGATAATTCCACCAATTTCTCTTATTTACAAATGCCAATAACAAAGCAGATATTGGATACCTTGAGACCAACCACTAGCTCGATGACGGGCTGAAGAAATTATTGCATCGATGGATACCACCTTCTTCAATAATACTTCATAATGTGACCATCTTTGCACTAGCTCAGCCAAAGTGTGTGTGAAACAGCTTTCGCGCCCATCCTTCATTTCTGCTGGCTCTCAGGAGAAAACCAGATTTATCCAGGTGTGTTGCCTTCATGGTGATCGCATGGCCCAATGCAATGCCTCCTTCTCCCTCATGTCCAAGCGGGGTGCCTGGGTGGGTGGCACCCTATGGAAGCTCCAGAAGGAGAATGACAAAGAAATACTATTGATATATGCTGTAAGACTGTATTGCTTATTTCTCTACAGCTCCCTCGTAGCTACTGTTTCCACACTTGGAATTGTGTTACTTATTCAGGCACTGTAAAAAAAAAAAAAAAAAGGACAGAACACGAAGGAACAAATTAAAGAAAAAAAAAAGAAAAATAGCTGGAGCTAGTAATCCAAACACTTTATTATGAATAACAAATATTGTTGGGGTCAGAAAGCAAAAGGTTGGATTTCTTTCTCTTAGAATATTTATTACAGAAATTAAATCACTGTTTTTATCTCCAGTTTGGGGAATGCACTTGCAGAAAAGATGAGTTCACTTCTTTTGCTATCTACCAGCATGATAATGTCCTATTTCATTTTCCTGTTAGAGTATTACTTTTCTTGTGATTATAGCTGTGTCAAAGTGTACTTTCTTTAAGCATGCAGAAGCAGCATAATATCTTTCTATGAAATGAGAGAAACTCTGAAGTTATTTGAATTGTGTGATCCATTATAATGTAATATCTGGCCTGATGCAGTGGCACATTAGCTAGCTTCCTCTACAGTCTGAAATTCTTGTACATACTTACCCCTGTGACACAGTTTCAGGCCCAGTAACACACCAGTGGTGAACTTATTTAGATCTCAGTACTCAGAATTCTAAGGGAATATTTTATTTCCCATTTCTGCCATTTATTCTTTCCTACAATGTGTCATTAAGAAAATATTCAAGTGTGTGACTTTAAAAATACTTAGAAATTTCAAAAACCCCACTACGTATTCTGGATGTTCTTGTGCAAATACTCATACAAAATTAAGAGTGAGAGTATTAGAGCTTTTGAAGAGCAATTAAAGACAAAGAGGCAAAATTTTGGATCTACTCACTTCAATGGCAAAATTCCCAGTGGAATTCCCAATGGTTCTCCCTACAGGACATTTACAGTCTCTGTGTTTTTCTCTCTCCTGTTTCGACACTTACAAAGGGATGAATAACTTTGTGAATTTCTAGACTGAAGAGTGGATGACAGCAGCTTAGCCGAGCTTGTGCAGATGAGACCGATGTCATGGTATTGGACTGAGGGAAGAAACCAGACATGTAGAGATGGTATTTTTTTGCAGTTGAAGTCTACCGACTAGAAGCTGCGTTAGATCTGAGCTCTTTTTAGGACATGAAAAAGCCTCAGAAACCCCAAAGCTGACTCACAGCTCTGATGTTAGCGCTCCGACACAGACCCAACTGTCTTACTGCCAGGCAATTACAGTGATAATGAGCTGTGGCTGGGAACGATTGTGGGGATTGACCAGTGACCTAAACCAGAAGAAGATACCTACTGGCCTCTGATGGATTTCCAGGCACTGATCTAAATATGCGATAAAAGCCTTCAAATGATATCGGACCATTCAAATGTCTGGGTGGCCTCTACCAAAGTTATCCTGTACCAGCAAACTCTGTCTATGGCAGCCTCTGGGTGCCAGGTGCTGAGAAATTCCTTAATCAGGTATATTGCCTTTTAGTTAGATAAAATCCTTTGCCATTTGTATGGCACTTCTTTCTTTGGAAATAAATTTCTTCAGCAGTTTGAGGACCAGAAATTCCACATAGGTAATATTTAGATCTAGTAGTTTATTTTCCAGTTTGAAGACATCTAGAATTCAAACTATGTCTCAGAATTAAAACAAACAAAAAATAAGGATAAAAAGACGAGTAAAATCAACACTGGGAAGGTGTAATCCTCCAGTTGAATCTCATCAAGCATATATCATTATATCCAGTGTATGATAATACATTAATATAGCATAATATAATATATCATAATGGATCAAAAAAGTGTTAAAAAAACACATTTAGAACTGCACATGTATGCAGTTTAACCCTAACCTTAACTGCACCCTAGCCCTAAGTTAATGTAAGAATCCAGGTTCTAGGTGACCTTACATTAAAAGAGTGAAAAAAAAGACTATCCCTCTGCAAGCATGATTCCTGATCAAAAATGAAACTATATGGGATGAGCTACAATAATTTTAACTGCCAGCAACAAACCTTTTACAGAAAAGGAACTTAGTTTTTAGAAATAAAAACAAGAAGTATACTTCTGGTTGTTGATTAGTGGCAGGCAGAAATTACAGCGAATGGTAAGTATCCTAGTCATCCATTCTAATTAAAATTTAAATTGAAAACCAGGTTCTAATGAAGAGGAGCTTAGTGCTGGTCTTGAGGGATCTCCTGTCAGTGGGCAGAGGAAAAAAGCGCACAAAGGCAAAAGAGATTTCACTCAGGCATTTGCTTGGTGTATGCTGCACTCTAATATACAAAGGCGTGCACGCTGCCTTTTTATTGAAAAAGAACCAATGCAGGCACAGTTGCTCTTCATGGTACTGCAATCTAGGGAAAAAAATCTAAGTCTAACAGAGGAGCAAACTGTGATAAGGAAGAAATGATCCTATAGTTTTGTCCACCCCGGCAAAGTTGTTCTAGTATTGTTCCTTTTGGACTGTTCGACAGTTCCACTCCACCAGCCCACCCAAATTGCTGACGTTAAACATAGTGGGGGGTGAGTCCAGCCATATCGTCCTACACCTGCATCTGCTCAGACCCCGTGTCTGAAGGGTCAGCGTTTGCTGAACAGCTACAAAGAGCATTGAAGGGAAGCACAAAGCAAGCTCTTCAACACACTTTTGGTTTGAAAACACCAGCACATTTGTTTTTAAACTTTAAAATGATGTTTTAATGTGCTACTAAATGTAATAAAAGCAAAAATCCATCACAGCCTTCAGCTAATAAATTGCCCAATGCATTGGAAAATTCCCTATGCATCAAATGATAACCTGTTAAATGAATGAAAATGCTAAAGCCATAGCATCTTCCAGAAAGAGCTATGTATCTCTAATGGGCTAATACAAGATAATGGAAAATACAGCAAGCATATTGTATTTTTAAAGCCTGTTTCGGTGTTACCTTAGAAGCAGAAATTTAAATGAATTGTTATAACATAATTCAATGTCAATACCTTCTACCAAGGGTTGTCAGTAGCTGTGATTTTAAAAGAAAGAAAAAAAAAAAAATCAGAAAAATGTAGGCTCTGTAGAAGATCAACCAGATCACCTCAGTTTATGCAAGAAAATAAATTATGCAGTATTTCCCTGTGTGGACATTTAATTATGCTTTGTGCAAGTGTAATAAATTACCTTCTTGAAACCCATAGCTCTCATTTGTTGCAGATCCCTCTTTGCAGGGTTCCTTTTTGGTTTCTGTTGCTCCCCCCCCCCGCCCCCAACAAGGTAATAAATGCGGTATTAAAGCAGTCTCTCTCCCTGGCTGTGAGCTTTCTGTTGATGAAAGTTAACTCCTGTCTTTCAAAACACTGTGAGTGGCAGGTTGCATACCAGTGCGGAAGAGAAATCTCGCCACTAATCTATCATGAACAAAATACAATGTCTCCCCACAAACCTCCTCTGTCACTGTGCTCAGAAGGTTGCTACAGCAATATTTCTCTGGCTATTATTTACAGTAGCGAATGCAGAAACCATAAAAAAATCACAAGGAAAGATTTGGCATAGACAACCAGTTGAGTTTGATTAAAATGTACTAAAATTGTATTTTTTTTTTCATTTAAGAGTAAGCTTCAGTCAATGTTGTTTAATGTCAGTACTGTTAATGAAGTTGTCAAGCTTGTCACTTCCATTGAATACCAACTTTGCTAAGAAACTGGAACTACAATTACCTCCAGCTCTATACGATTAAATTCATCAAAGCACACCAAGGGTCCAGATTGTGCCAGACCTTTGAAGAATTTCCCCATGGCTTTGTAGTCTCGTCCATCAGAACAGTTCAACACAAAGCACTGCCAAAAGAAAAGAGCTTAAAAAGATCATTTTTTTGTTATTTAAAATGTATAGGATTTGGCAACATTTACTGCCTGTAATTCGGCCTCCCCTACCACCACTCCCCAGCCCCGGAATTTCCCCTTATTTATCCAATCTGAGTCTGTAATATAAAAGCAGCTCATGCGGTTCTTAACTAACTCGATCTTTCACAGTAGCATGTGAAATGCATTTACACACAATTTTAAAAATAAATCTCTAACAGCAGGAAGACAAAGTTAAAAGAGTAGCAGCAGCAGTTTCATGTCCACCCAACTCCTGCACTTGAACATGCTTCTCAGCATCCATCAATAAAAAAATCAATTCTTTTAAAGAAAACACATAACTTTCAGAAAAAAAAAAAAAAAGATGATGAAAAACCCCTCCAAAACTAGTGAGCAAGTAAGGGAGGAATGCTTCTTGGTTGAACAAGTCAATGGGAGAAAAGAGGTTCCCGGATTCCCCTCCTCTCTCTGCTGACACAAGGAAACCCCACCAGGGTGAGGTGACTGCTCTCACCACGAGGCACTTGGGCGAGAACCAACCTCCTCCTCCATCCCCATGTCTTCCTCTCCCAAAAGCTGCCTGGTGGCCTGAGAAGGACCAAGCATCCCGAGAGGAGCCCAATTCCAGCTGAGCAGCCCCGGGGTAGGTACTTCTTTGGGCACAGCCTGGGTTGGGCGCTTCTCCTTGGCAGCCCCTAGGGACACACCAGCAATAGAGCAACCCAGGTGTTCCCTGAATTTTTCAAGTCATGGTTTTTGCTCCGTGTTCTTTATACCATCCTGGAAACGAATACGCACCATCTCCTGAAGACCGAGCAGAAGGCATCGCTGCCCACAGATGTGGTTTTGTGGAAGTTAAAATACCTACAGAAACAAAGACATAAAACAAAAAATCTAAAAATAAACATGCTGATTTACGCTGTGCTGGACGCATACTTGTTGCGCTGCTGTAGCTGGGTTGAAGAGTGCAGAGGGTGAAAAGGTGAATGCTGTACCACCGGTGTCAAAGCTAATTTGACAACACACAGCAGAGTCTAGAGTAAAGCACAGCGCTTGCTTGGGGTGCATACACTGTCCAGAATAAAATTCTCAAATATATCCACAGAAAAGAGACATCACAAGGAAAGTAAAGTTCTGCGTCTACATTGCAAGCTCAAGACCGTGTTGTGATTTCCAGACAGCTACTCACGAGCTCTTCCACAAGTAACCACCGCTTTTGATTTGGCGAACGGGTAACGCAGATGGACATCCAGTGCAGCTGCAGAGAAGTTATTTCCTCCTGGCTTCCCACTTGCTGCACTTCCCTCCCTGGACTCTGCTTATAAATAAAACACATCTAAAACTCTCAGGTTTATACTTCAAGACAAATGAAGTAGAAAGACTTTGACAGATAGATCACCTGCGGGGCCATCAGGCTCCAGCTCATACAGAGGCAGAAAGCACCAAGTAGGGTCTCACCTGCCACTCTCAGGAACCTCAGCTCCCAAGTATATAGATATATAGGAGATGCAGGAACAGCCCAAATGGGTCACACCAGTAGCCCCTCTAATCCACCAGAGGTCAATCTTTGCACATGAGCCAGTAAAGCCTACGTGAGCTGTCTTTGGGATGGAAAGGGAGAGGTGACAAAGCAAGCAAGCCGCCATGGATACCTATTAACAGGAGTTATCTGGTCAAGCCGTAAAATTTTGGGAGGATGGACCTATTGGAAATAGGGTCAGAGACGAGACAAGGAAGAGAAGAATGGATCAAATTTGGTCATTATCTTAGACGTCCGCATACCAATACACAAGTACATGGAAAAAACAAGAGAAGACTGAACTCTTCATACACGAGCAAAATTATTGCTTACTTGGTGCAAGAGGCTCAAGCCAATCACATTCTCAGAACTAGTATATGAGGTGATACAAAACTCGCTCAAGAAGTACAGGTAGAGGAAAAAGGAATGATCTGATATTTCAAATATTAAGGACATATTTTTTGCTCTGAGATCACAGAATGCAGAGAGCTTTGGAGCAGCTGGAGAGCTCTTAAGTAATGATTAAAGGGAAATACATGTGGTGGGAAATTGTCCTGGTTTTGGCTGGGATAGAGTTAATTTTCTTCCTAGTAGCTGGTACAGTGCTGTGTCTTGATTTAGTGTGATAATAATGTTGATAACACACTGATGTTTTAGTTGTTGCTAAGTAGCGCTTATCCTAAGTTAAAGATTTTTTTAGTTTGCCATGCTCTGCCAGCAAGCAGGGAGGGAGCACAGCCAGGACAGCTGTCCTGAACCAGCCAAAGGGATATTCCATACCACAGAACGTCACCCTCAGTATATGAACTGGGGGGAGTTGGCCGGGAGGCGGGGATCGCTGCTCGAGCATCCGTCAGCAGGTGGTGAGCAATTGCATTGTGCATCACTTGTCTTTTCTTGGATTCTATTTCTCTCTCTTTTTGTTATGGCCCTTCTCATTACAACTATTATTATTATTATTATTATTATTATCTTTTATTATTACTATTATTGTATTTTATTTTAGTTTAGTCATTAAACTGTTCTTATCTCAACCCAATAGTTTGTTTTTTTTTTTTTTTTTCCGATACTCCTCCCCAACCCGCTGGGAGCGGGGAGGAATGAGCGAGTGGCTATGTGATGCTTAGTTGCTGGATGGGGTTAAACCATGTCAGGAATCTATTAAAGTTCACCGAAACAGGATGATCTGGTGGAAGAGCCTTTTATGAGCAATAAGCAGAAGCATTTAAATGAAAGGACTTGGTGGTGCTCAAGCATTTCAGCTACATAGGCAACTAATGGAAACTAGATATACCAGGACACAGAATCCCATTCTTCTTCAGATAACTCTGGCAACATCTACTAGATACAGATGGCAGAGGAAGCTCCAGAAACAAAGTATTTCTATATTTGATTCTAAATAATCACATAAGGAATTTGAAAACATGAATATAGAAAACAGGTCAAGTGAGCATCACTATGGAGAAAGAACAGCAAAACAGAAACCAGTGGGTTTCAAGATGTTGATAACCTGAAAAAATTGACTGGTCAGCTCTCCAGGAACTAAGCTGAAAGGGAAAAATAGGCAAGGAGAAATGGCAGTTCCTCGACATGACCGTACTAAGGACAGAAGTGCAAATTCTGAGACAGAGAAACTAACAGAGAGTTTGGTAAACGGTAATCTTTTCACTTACCAGGAATACTCGAAGACATACAGGAGGCAAAAATTGTGTCAGCTTACAGGCAGGCTTACAGAAATAGCAAAAGATGGTAGAGATGGACTTGCAAAAGCATGAAATGAGATACAACTATGAAGTGACATGGTGCATAACTAGAAATCATTCAAGAATATTAGTAATACCGGGAGATGAAAAAATACGTTGGAACACAAATTGCAAAGGAAAAATTATCAACAGGTAGTGATCAGAAGATGAAAGCTTACTACTTTTTTTGCATCTGTCTTTACTAGAGAGGCCAGCCACAATATGGTAGCCAGCAATATCAATGACAGTGGGGTAATACCGCAGGTTAATGCAGGCAAATAAGAGGTTAAAAAGTAATTACCTCAATTATTGTATTTAAAGATCTGGCTGAAGCAATGTCAGAATCATTACCCACCACCTTTGAGGATTCATGGGTGACTAGTGAGATATTAGAAAACTGGGAAGGGCCCACAGAAAGCTGATATTTATACAGAAGGAGCCAGAGAATTACCAGCCCAATTTCAAATCCCCTAAAAAGCACTGGAACAATTAAACAAAGGGCTTTTCATAAGCCCTGAAAAGAAAACAAGATAAGCAACAGTCTGAGTTGATTTGTCAGGAACAGTCACATCAAAACAATCTAATTTCTTCCTGTGACAGGAGAATGACTAGTTGGTATGGAAGCTATAGTAGATGTCACACACCTTCTCTTCAGTAAGGCTTTTGACACCATCTCAGGAGAAAGCTAGGGAAAAGTGTTCTGGGGGAATTTATTTCAGGCTGTGTGTAACTGCTGGAAAAACAATAGTTTAAATGTAGCTACCGGTGGTTGATTATCAGAGCACTCTATCAAGCAGGGCTCTGCAGTGCATTGCACCTGAGTCTGTTGTTCTCTGATATTTCCATGAGCCACCTACATGACAGAACAGAGTGTAAAACTTAAAAAGCATACCACCTTACTAATGTGAATAACCAAAGCCCTGTTGTTTCAAAAATGCTGTCATGAGAGGTCAAGAAGCATGGAGAAATGCTCACAAAATAGTCATCCAGCACTGAAGAATCTCCAGCTAAAACGCTGTGCTGAGTTTTGAAGAAAATGTACAGAACTGTACACCACTGGAGAACCTCTGGAAAGAGAAATGGGAATGTTCTACAGTGGATCATTTCACGAGACTGAAAGAGACAATAACAAGCATTAAAAAAAAGGCTTCTTTTTAAAAAAAGACAATCTATTTTTCATGACAGTAGCGGATGAGCAGCCTGTGGAATGCCCATGCTTTGGTCTTAAAGATAGACAAATGTGCATGGGGACACATGACTTCGTTGATCCAGCTCTGTCGAAGAGAGGGAGACTAGGATGATCTTGAACTCTTTTCTCAGTCTATCTTTTCACATGATTCTAAAATCAGAGAAAGGTGCAAGGCATACGAGCTGATCTCTGACAAGAGAAGTTTATACCTTGCATTGTCGGTTTTAAGGCAGCAGGCATAGTGCAGTGCCATGGAGACAAACCCAAACTCTCTATAAACACAGTAATCCCAAGTGCCTGGAGTCACAGAGAGTGCAATTCTGGGTGAGATCTCTGCCCCAACTCTTGCTCAGTTAATTCAGTCATATCTGCACAGCACTCCTTTCTGCAGTGGAGACATGCACCTGGCAATTAGTTCATGCCCGATGACTTCAGTTTTTATAATCCCAATTAATAAGAACTGTGTAAAAAGAGCATCCTATTTGGAGATAAGATGGAGGTTTTCATTGCCCATGCAAGTGTTCAGTTCTTGTTTCAGCTCCCAGGATCTGGAAGTATCTTTAGTGACTGGATATACTAGTTAAAATAGTTTGTTTTTTTTTTAAAAAGTTCATTGTTTTTCAGCTTTACTTTGTCTTTTCACATATGTTTTTAAGCAAAAGGGGATACAGGAGTAAACTACCTCTTCTGGGCAATACCCCTTCCATACATAACAGTCCTGATACTTTTTGGCCTCTTGTCATTTCAAAATCATAGAATCACAGAACAGCCAGGTTGGAAGGACCTTGAAAGACCATCTGGTGAACCCAAAATCTCACTCTGTCTTAAACAGTGCCAGAAATTTGTCTTTTGAAGCCTCTCCCTCTCATCGTTAATATCTTTCCAAGACAGAGTTGCTTGAGCTGAGCAACAGCATGGAGTTGGAGGGAGAAGGGAGCCTTTTCAAATCATGACACTGTTGATGTTTTCAGTGTTATTCTATATCTAGATCATTAGATAACCAGTTTGGCTGGGTCGCTTCTTAATTGACTGCTCCACATTTGCATATTAAGCAGAGGTTTACAATGACCTGTCCATAGTGATATCCTGGTCTTTTTCTTTGGTGGTTACAGCTAATTTCAAAGCAGCAATGTGCATGAATACCTCAGATTATTCTCTCTGAAGTCCATTAGCCTGTCTTCATCAGCAGAGTTTTCATTTGCTGCTGTGATGCCTGGTGCTTTTGGTTTGGTCTGCCCAAATGTCACGCTTTGCTCCATCAGGGCACGGGGCTGGAGACCAGTGGGGAATTGTTTTGGGTTTGTGTGGCGGGGTTTTGATGGCAGGGGAGGGGCTGCAGGGGCAGCTCCTGTGAGAAGCTGCTAGAAGGTTCCCCGGCTCCAGGTCAGACCCGTGGCTGGCCCAGGCCAAGACAGCGGTAACACCTCTCCCAGACCTATCTGGTAACACCAAGATGGCCGGGACTCCATGGGAAATCCCGCGCTGGAGCAGGCTGTGCCTGAAGGACTGCAGCCCGCAGAAGGGATCCACGCTGGAGCCGTTCGTGAAGAACTGCAGCCTGTGGGAAGGACCCACACTGGAGAAGTATGTGGAGGGCTGTCTCCCATGGGAGGGACCCCACAGTGGAGCAGGGGACGAGTGAGGAGTCCTCCCCCTGAGGAGGAAGGAGCAGCAGAGACAAGGTGGGATGAACTGACCCCGACCCCCATTCCCCACCCTCCTGCGCCGCTGGGGGAGGAGGGAGAGAAAATCGGGAGCAAAGTCAAGCCTGGGAAGAAGGGAGGGGTGGGTAAAGGTGTTTTGACATTCGGTTTTACTTCCTATTATCCTTTTTTCGATTTGATTGGTAACAAGTTAAACTGATTTTGTTTCTTCCCCAAGTTGAGCCTGTCTTTTGCCCGTGACCATAAGTGGGGAGTGATCCCTCCCTGTCCTTGTCTCGACCCACGAGTGTTTCTTTATATTTTTCCCTCCCCATCCCACCATGGGGGGAAGGAGCGAGCAACCAGCTTCGTGATGCTTTGTTGCCAGCTGGGCTGAAACCACAACAGGAATGGCAGAGGCACACAAATCTCCCAAGAGTGGAGACTGAACACCAATGTCTTAACTCTGAGGAAAGGCCAGGACATCACCATTACTACTCTAGAAGTAGACCTGGGTTTGCTCTCCTCTGTGGGTGTGACACACTTGCCTACTCTGATAAAGCCACTTCCAAATACCTACAATACCAAGTGAGAGAGCTAGCCCAGCATGTGTTACCAGCTGTTCTGAGCTTTTCGTATCCCTCAACTATCATTTCTCTGCATTGCATTTTCCCTTTTGTTCATTCCCCTGCTTCCTTCTGTAACTGTGTGAGAACAGAGGTGTCGGTCATCCATTTTGTCATTTTTTCTTCTAGGTCTCAATTATTCTTTCTTGCATTTCCTTCTCTGTCAGCATTTCCTCTTGCTCCTAACCTTTTGTTTTCTTCCTTCTCCTATCTGCCAAAGACTGATTTAAATAAATCCATGGGAAAGTAATGTGAATGGGACTTTTGCCTGCAAAACTAGAAGCAAGTGACTTGCTCCACTGGCACTGCATTTCTGTACCATACGTGCTGCAGAAAGCTACGTTCACATGGTCAGAAAGCGCATGTATCTGGAGACAAGGAGGAAAGCTGACTAGAGCTTTTTGTCCCTCGCAGAAGCAGCAGCCCCAGCCATACCAGTGGCAGGGGCTCAAATGACTGCTTGGAGATGTCTCAGCCAACAAAAGTATTTAATCCTGAGCATTACATGACACATGAAACGGGAAATCCCATGTTTCAGTCTCTTAGACTTTCTAATGAAGTATCTTTCCCTCCAATGTTTGTATGACTGCATTTTCTGAACCAGCAATGTCTCCCTCAAACTGCTTTCAGTGTATGTTTTGTCTCTCTCCCTCTCTCTCTCATGCTTTTCTCCCCATATTGTGAACACTTCTCTGGCTTCTTAGCCTGTCCCTTTACCTAAAGCCTCTAGTCTCTTTTCAACTCGGGAAGATTGAAGAGTTGTGCCATTTTGCACTGCTCGACAATTGACATCCTCTGAGATATTAACACTTTGCTGTTGTTGAGCAAGGAGTGCTGAACAGTTGAAGTGTGTCTGCCAGGAACTGGAAGAGCAAGTTGCTGAGCACAGGCATTCCTGTTCTTCAGTTATAGTTTTTGGCTCTTCCTTTCGACCACCGATCTGTGACTCTCCTCACACTTCTCCATGAAGTAGAGGCTGGAAGCAACAGCAGAGCATCACAGACAAGTCACGAAGCTCCTTTCCTGGAGAAGCCAGCACTGGCCTGAATGGGTAAACAAGGACCTATAACAGGGATTTCAGTAGGTGGCTGGGGACACTGCACTGGTAGTTAGCCCGATAGCATTTTGTTTAACCGATAGAAATAAATATGCTCTTAAAGTTAAGCACACACTGATGAGTTAAAATTAGCTAGAAATTAGAAACCAGCCATGGGATGTTTTGCTGTTACATATATGTCTATGTTGGGACCTGTTTCTTTTCATTTGCATGTGTTTATGTACTTAAGAGATAATCATAAGCAAGTCCTCCCTCTCCTAGATGTTTATTTTCTTAATGAAAATATATTGTAATTTGTTGCTTTAGAAGCACTGGACTTCTCTCTGTTGGATAGAGGAATTATAGATAATTTCCTTGTGTCCTTATTTCTGTATTTCCTTCTGCTTTTGTTTTAAGATTTAAGAAGAAGATGAAAAACTATCAACAAAAGATACCTAAGTGCCATCTGAATGCATTATTATAAGAGGAAGCAAAGCTCCCAGTCACTTTACTATATGTTTCCCAGCAAATACTAATAACTGTTTGTATGCATAATAAAAATATGTATGTATAAAACATTGTATATAGAGCGGTACAGCAATGAAAAATATCCCTCTGGGACTTATACCGTTATTGTCTCAATGAAATTCAGATCCTCTTTTCTCCGCTAATTTAGCAGCACACAAGCCCCGAATCCTTCCAGTCCCACACTGTGCCTCAGAAACGCCTGTGTACACAGACTGCGTTTCTTTAATCAGTGTAAATTCACCCTGCAATTTTCTCTCCCCATTGCTACCCCCTTGAGCAACAGCTTAATAAATAAATAAATAAAATCCGTTTAGCTGCTCCCCGAGTTGAGTGCAGCCAGACATCCTCTCTAGGTCTTTAGGTAGATGAGCAACCGTGCTGACTCCAGTGACTCACACACTTGTAATTATGTGCACACAGGGAATCTACATCCTTAATTTGTTTTTTGCCTCCTGTGGTGTTTAAATCATGAGGCTTTTTTTTTTTAACCTGCTTGTTGTTCTAGTTGGGTCTTAGCAAGTTTCTCTTTTCTCTGTTTTAGCTGGCTTTTCAGGTGCTCCAACAAAGTATAAGTATAAGGCTCCCACCAGAGTCCTTAAAGAAGAAAGATTTCCAGGGTGAGTATACTATATTAATAAATGAAACCCAACCTCTTAAAAATTACGCTGTCAGAAAAACCCATTAGGCTGTAAAAGAGTTGAAGTAAACATTAGATTTTAATATCTACTGCTGCTTAGATTTTTCTGAACTGAAAATCTCCAGTGAGCACTTAAAACTTCATTACTACGCTGAAAGGTTGTGAAAGGCTATTTAAAGGTTTTCAATTTTGCTGAAGTCTAGAGGTTATTACAGCTTGAAAGAATACAAACCCTAATATTACATGGAATGAAAGGAATCAAATTTATGTTCTCATCTCCCCTGTAGTTTAATCCAGTTCTATTAGATTCAATGGAGAAAATTAGGGCAGGTTGAAACTTTTTAGAGGGCTGATGAAAAATAATATTTGGTCATTGTAGAAAACATTTCTGTCTATTACTCACACTCTAAAGGATATTCCTATCTCTCGGTCCCACAGTCACAACTTATAGTGTTATCAGCCTCCTGCTCAGAAACCCATGGGCTATGACCTGTGTCAGACTCATACCAAAATGTCCAGAATTACACAAGAAAAATGAGGATATCTGACTCCATCTCAGAACTGAGGTTATCTATAACTTGATATGCAGGCTTTCGTTATAAATATTTTAAGCTCTTTTCCTCTTTTACTTAATTTGGGAAGGAATATTGGGTGACTCAAATGTTATGGGCTATCTATCATCATAGGAGACAGCTATAATGGAAGTTGACCAAACAGTGCAGTGCAAATTATGATAAAGAAGAACTTTTATACTCATCTACTGAGCAGTCCATCAGACTCCAGGTTTGGTCAGTCCCAAGTGCTAAATGAAGAAAAGCGTGTGCCTGGTGCGCAGCTGTAGCTGTGTGAAGAGCTGTTCATCTCTAACCCTACTGGGACTGGGGAGATTGGCAGCCCATTTCTTTTCATTCTGATGCTCTAGCCATCTCAAGCTTTCGCAACTGAATGATGTAGGGACCCAGCTACAGATATTTCCCTCAAATCATATTATCTTATCATAAAATAGTAAAAAATACTTTGAGCTTTGCTTAGTACTACCCATACCTCAATGTCTCTGTGCTGGCATTTCTACCTTGAGCCAACATACTGCCATTTATTTTAAAACATGCCTGGTGCTAATTGCTTAAATGCTTGTACATGACTATAGCTGTGTTGACCTAAATCCTGGAAGGTAAAAAAAAAAAAAAAAAAAGAAAAAAAAAAAGAAGAAAGAAGATAGCCAAACAGTACTCTGCATTTAAAGAAACACCTTTAACAAATCTGTGCATTAAAAGAATCCCCTTAGTAGAGACAGGGTCTCTGTAAGAGGAAATAAAATTACTAGACTACTTTTTAATGGCTTAAGCGTCTCACCATCTTTGACACAGCAGTCATGGTGCAACTGAGAAGGGGAGAACAAATAAAAGTCCTGGTGACCTTTCTGCCTTCCTTTGCTTGCTGCTTTGGGACACAGCAGGAATCAGATCAACCCATGAGGCGGTTACGCGACATGCTGGTTATCTCACTCCTCGAAGGACCCCTCTTGGGTGTATGACATGCCAGAGCATTGCTGCTCCTCCACCGAGCTCTCAGGAAGACCGGTCCAGAAGTTAAGCCCTAGCCACCAACAACAGCACCATCCTCAAGTGAGCTTCACATCCCCATATTACACCTCTTACACAATGTTCCTCACTCTCTTAGAGATATTCAGTTCCAGACTTTGGTCCTAATTAAAAAAGGGGGTAGAGAGGTACTAGAAGTTTTGACAGCCCTAACCCTAACAAATCTGTACCTTTGACTTCTCCCCTCACCCTTCCATTGCATCATCTATTAGCCCTTTAACGCCTTCAGAAATCACACGATTCTTAATGCAACGCGTGCGTGAACTGGCAAGGAAACACAAAGTGTTTCATGGACTTACAGGACAAAGTAGCTGGAAGGGATCTCCAGAGGTCTTCTGGTCCAGCGAAGGAAGGTTGCTCAAGGTCTCCTCAACTTGAGTTCTGAATCTCTGGCATGGAGGTACCACCGTCTCTGCAGGCCTTTGGGTGTAAAACAGCATTTGTCTATATTTTTATATAGGAGTATCTCCAGCTATAAAGACACAGAAAGACATACTACATTTCCAACAATTATTTCCTGTCTTGAAACCCAGAAGGCATTCGAATAGGCAGAATGCTACTATCAACTGTGCTCAATGAGGTATAGTGGTTTTAAGATGCAAATTGCTCTTCAACTTCAAATCTTAATTTCATTCACTTGGGAGAATCACAACTTGCACTTAATATGTGGACAGAAACTTATTGGCATTTTTCTGAGAGTGCTGGCTGTTACAAAAATCACTTATTCAACACATCATTTCAAAATATTCCTCAACATTTCAGAATTGATACATCTTCTACATCATTCAAATACATCTTTAGATTTTTATTAGGTAAGTAGGATTTCTTCCCTTTGTTGGAAGGAGAGTTAATCTTCATATTTTTGCCATATAATAAGTGCCAGAGCACAGATCCTGCTCTTTCCTTTATGTTTGTTTAGAGACTAGATATAAAAAGGCATTAATTTCCTAAATATTGGCATGTGTGCAGTTTTCACCATTCCTGTAAAGGTCAGTGAGTATGTTGTCAGTGGAGGAGAAGCAAATAAGTGCTCCTTTGCCCAGGAAGGCAGGTGTTATTCGAATCATTCTTGCTAGGCAATTTTCATCTTCCTTTGAGTTTATTACTTGTGTCAGCATCGGCGACAATAAATCAAGCACAAGTTGCCCGTCCGCATGGACACTTCTGTTGTCTCATAACGTGGGAAGGTAATGAGGAGGAGGAAATGACACTGCATGGGTGATACAGGTAAGCGTGCTCCCTCGGGGAGGGTGCGAGGACAGTGTTTGTCCCAGCTCCCACCTCTTCCAGTGCAAGAGACACGGTTTATGGGTTGCCTTGGGGCCATGGACTTCTCTGCCCAGCAGCTTCTCAGCTGTGGAGTCCAGCTGAAGTTAGTGAAAATAAAGATTTTCAGAGAATCTAGCTTAGAAACAGCACCTTGGGATCACACAGGAATACAGATTTTTGTATTAGCATATATAAAGTGCATGCCCTATACTACCACAGAAGGATCACATTAATTTTCAGTCCTCAAAAGAACTCAGGTCTTTAGGGAGACCACAGCTTTGCTCAGCTGGATCTGAGTCTAACCCAGTACCGCACCATTGACAGTGGCTACCTAACCAGCAGCAAGTGTTTCTTTAGCCCGACAGTTTCAGGTCTCTGTTCTTCTCCTTAGACCCCTAAGTGAGCACGTAACAAGTTATAAGCTCGAAGGCTTCCGAGCCCTTGGTCTTCTGAAGTAACTGTCTCTTGTAGGGATGCAATGGGTGGCAAAATGCAACCTTGAATCCAGTGGGGCTCAGCAGTGTTCAAGAAAAAGCAGATGAGTATAACATATACAGATGCAACACAGCAAACTGAAAAAGATGTAGAAGTTTTTAGGGACTTTTTTAATGCTTCCAGCAGGCTTTCTTTTACCTCCCTCAAAAAAAAAAAAAAAAAAGAAGAAAAAAAAAGAAAGCAGTATCTCTGCTGACACCCTGTAATAAACACAAAATTTGCAAGTAAGGAACTTTGTGTTTTATGTTCATACCTCCTGATTAAACTGAGTTGAAAGATATACAGTTTCAGGCTGCCTTCCCTTTTCCTTATGGTGTTTCTAGAATATGGTCCCAAAATACACATCTCAGAATTAACAGGGGCTGAACGGCTAATAAGTGCAAAATGCATCTCAGCTTTAACCATGGACTGCAACAGATACCTCCACAGCTTCCTCAGAGAAAAGTGGTACATTTCTGTAATACTTCAAATATTTCTTCCAAGAGTTATATAAAATGGGATGCTAATACGCACACAGAGAAAGGGAAATGCAGTCAGCGTTACTGGGCTAACTTTATAATACAAAAATCCATTCACATCAGCTTTGTACCCTTTACGGTGGAATCAGCAGTTTCTTAACCCGTCCAAATGCTTTGGAAAGGGAGCTGTTTCTCCCGTCAGTGCTCAAAGAGTGCTTTTAGTAAACGCAGCGAGAGGTCTGAGAATGCATCCAGGAGGAGACTTCAGCTCCGCTCTTGGTCTGGAGCACACATTTCGTTAACTCAGGGTACGTATTCTCTGTGCGATGCTGTCGCGCAGGTTCCAGGGGGTGACTTTGAGGGGCGCAGCTTTAAGGGGTTAAACATATAATGATGATATACTGAAGCTTCTAATGCTAATGTTTAAATGGAATCTAGTTGATTAATGAGGTCTTTCGTTTGCAGTCACTACAAAAATAATTTTTTTTTATCTTACTTGCACAGTCTACAGTACTTTCAAAGACACCGGCTGCTCATTATGAATAATCACACAGCGTTGATGAAAGAAGAGTACACTGAAAATGACAAAATCCCCAAGTTATTAATGTGCAAATATTCAATGTAAAGTGAAAATTATTTACCAAAAACACTCTGAAATGTTGTAATGTCATTTGTATAATTTAACGGGGGGGGAGGGGGGGGAGAAGAATGCGACCTTACTTTTTATCATTTTTCTAATATTTGCTATGCCCAGAATTAATTTCCAAGCAAAATGTAAGTCTTCTTTTTAGACAGCTGCTGCTTTGAGACTTAAAAAAAATTTAAAGAAAACAATTCGCTTTAAGAGAGTAGGAATATAAACACTGTACAATTAGCTGCTAATGACATTGTAAATCTGTTTCTTAAGAAACATATTTAACTCCTGATTTTAGACCTAATCATAAGATTTACACTAAAATCTACGCTCTCGATTTCTGTTCTGACATTCAAAGGTGTCCTTTTTCTCTGGAAACATATTGATACAGAATAACCTGTTTTGTGAGCTTCTGTGTTTCAGGTATTAAAGTACTAACAAAGAGAAAGAAAGCATGGGAATATGACAACATCAAATTTAACAAATTCAAGGAAAGATCCTTTCCAAATGATGAACATTTAACCTATAGAAGACTTGAAAAATAAAAAGCATCTTGGAGGCAAGGAATAGGCTTCAAGGTGGGAGTCAGCCTCCAGCTGTGGGAAGCAGGCAGGGAACTTATTAGGGCGGAATATACCGTGCCTGCCTCGGGAAGGAATCCCTACCCTTCCCATTGAAGTGGTTGGTAACAATTAGCCATATGAAATTAGGTGTTTAAATGTAGACACCTGAATTTAGACTGGTTACATTCCACCTATAGTATATCTAAGGTATCCACTACCTCAGAACACGATCCTGTAAATTATCTCCCGTATGAGATGCCCTTTTCTCAGAGACAAAGTAGAGAGACTAAGACATTGAACGTGACACAATGTGGTGTGTCACCTGGAGGTACACTGAACAAAACAAGGATCTGGCCTGGGTATGTCATGGTTGAAGTAATGCAAGTTGCAGCCTTGTGGGGGAAAAAAAAAAAAAAAAAGGAAGCCCACAAGTATAATGAATTTTCTTAATTTTCCTGTCATGGAGCTATTTGCTGGCATTTGTTTGCTTAACTGGCAGTCAGATTTAATATTTGACAGTATTACTTGACACGCCTAGGTCTAGAGCTCAGAGATTTCTAGGAGATTTTTTTTTATTTCCCAGATACAAGAAGTACACATACCTTATCCCGATGCAGATCTCCACCTTTCCACCATGCTCCTCAGTGATACCAAAAGAAAAGAGAGGTAGGAAGGGCTGTGACTTGAAAACCATTTTAGCCTCTATAGGCTTTTGAAGGCCTTTGAAATGTGTTCTGAGTTTCATGTAACACCATTTCTTCAAAGCAATGAAAAGCTTAAATTAGTGTTGCTTGAGAACATTTCAAGACCGATTTTTCTGTAAATTAATTTCTTGTGCTATTTTCACTGCTTTTGGCTTGCAGTAATTTAATCAGAGTCTGTAATCTTCTACCAGTTATCGTGCCACCCTATAATGTTCCTTTACACTTGAATAGAGTCCCTGAGTATGCTTCCAACCTATTGAGGGGACACATTCTAGGTGCTGCTGGTCCCAAACTTCATGTTTCGGTGTCCGAGAAGCACAGAAATAATTAAAATAGGTCAATGTCAACTTTAAAAATTCTATTTTTCTCCTTATGTGCACTGAGGATAACTTGCCCTCATGGACTCATTTTAAGTCCTATATTCTATGGATAGTTGTTTCATGTCTCAGCAGAGATTGTTTTGGAAATATGGAGATTCCTTAGATAGGCGTATATGAAATATCCTAAGAAAGAAAAAAATAAATCCTGATTGTGCAGACCAGTTTCACAAAAAATTGTTTCTGGCTGTAATTTTTATTTGCCGTTTACAGCAATTTACAATGGGCTTTTGCCACAAATCCTAGGCAGAATCTATCAATCTTTCTGCCATGAAGTGAAACAATACTTCACTCCTGTTGTGTGACCCTGGTGCTGTAATATTTTTCTAATTAAGATCACTATAAAATTCATTTTTCCTCTACTTCCTGCTCCACATCCCACTCCCAATTTTCTCTCAGAATAAGGTGGCTACCGTTTCTGTCTACTACCAACATAAATCAATTCATAGCAAATAGCCTAGTGTGATATCTATTAACTTGTCACCAGGGATAAAATTTATTTAAAAGTTAGGAAGTGTTTTGCAATATAAAATGCTACCCAGTGCAGCAGTAAATAGTATATGCTTCCTTAATAAAGCACTTCTTCAGGCACCATTTTTAGAAATACAACCTACCGGTACTGGAAGACTGACTGAAATTCACATACCATGAACATCGTTAGTAATTAGTGCCTCAAGAGTAACACTTACTTTTCTGGATAGCTTGCCTTGTATTATGTCAACAAGATTTTCCATTGGTTTACTGTCCCTTCCTTTTTTCTTGTTTTCCCAAACACGCTAGTAGATCACATCTTTTGGACAGGGACCTAAGAAAAATACAAAGCAGATGGATAGTCCCAATAATTTTCTGATAAAAATCATGGCATGGAACTCAGCTAATTCCATTTTTCTTTTCTGTAGGTTTTATGGTAATTTGATTTTAGTTGCACAGATATGAATGCCTTTGTTAATCAACACTGGCATGTCCAAAACAGTGTAAGAAATCTTCTCATTTTCTAAGCAGATTTGAAAACCTCTTTTTGGAGGAAACCACCTCACTTGATAAGTGTATAAGATAAAGCAGGGTAAAACATGCACTACAGCATTTGTTTGCCTAATCACATCACTTGTACTTTGCTGTTTTCCTCTGTTTATTAATATCTAATGAAAAAGAAGAAAGAGAAAAAGACAGAAAAATCACATAAAAAAGAAAACAAATGACAATAAACCAGTACTTCAGCAGACTACATGCAGAAAGGAAGAAAAGAATTCATCTCCAAAGACTTACAAGAATCTTTTTAAAGATAACAAGCATAAAGGAAATAGTTGGTATTGCATGTTAAAGTTCTCTTTAAAATCCCATTCATTTGTAAAGGAGAAAACATCGCTGTATTTTTCCAGTTCCTTGTACCACCCTGTGTTAACTTCTCCTCAGAGATATGTTGGATAGGTCATTTAGCAATTTTGCATAAATTGGAATGTTTCAGATTTCCCTTATCTAAGTATGATTCATTTAGCCACTAAAATTACTATTGAAACCCATTTTGCATCATTAGCTGGTATTACTAAATCGTTCAGCATGCTCAGAAAACACAACCATGGGAAAACATATGTTCATGTGAAGCACTTTTGATAAGCTGTTATAAAGAGAGTTCCAGTACATAAACCCATAACTTCTGCCTATAAAATGAAATGTGCAACAAGTAGGCCAAGTCTTGATTATCTCTCTGATATTAAAGCCACAATTTTGGTTTATTTTGCCACGTGGCGATTATGCCATCTGTGAATGACCCCCTTAAACTCCTCTGAGGTCTTCTGGACAAGGTCAGAAAGAGCCATTTTTATGGTTTGCTTTCATTTAAGATTTAGTCTTTGGTTTAGACAATCCCAGTTCATGATTTCTGCCCTGGCCTAGGACTAAGGAGCTCTCAGGTTTTCCTCACAGCCCTCTGGCCTGACCTCTGCCCAGCAGCCGAAATGCAGCTCTGGGACAAGGGGATGCTCCCTGCGGCACTGGGGGGACCAGACCAAGAGCCTGCCTGCAACGCCGGAGAATTTCCCAATTAACAGAGCGTGTGGTGGATACATCTCTTCCTTGCTCGTAGTAGTCAAGCAAGGCAAGAACCATCTCTTTCTTATTCATCATAGTCAAGCAAGGCAAGAACGACCATAAAACATTTTTACAAACAACCAGTTGCCACAGGGTTATCATTTCTCTTTGAAAATCCGCAGCAACCATATTGATTCTTTGCTGGGAAAAGATACAGGAGAACCAAAGCTACGTGTACATGCTCCTTTGACTGTATGATCAAAACTCTTCAAAATACAATAGGGGCTCCTTTCCAGAAATCCAGTTAGTGAATTGGCATAATTTCTACCTTGCAGGTTTTTGTATGTTAAATCAAAAGACAGAGCATTTCCATGATACCGCCTGGATGGAAGCTGTGCTCTGGCATTTGGTGGCAGATTTGCTCTGGCCAGTCACTGCCCCATCCAGCCGTCCTTTCCAATGGCTTGCTCCTGGCCGTGAATCATTGCGTCCCTGCCGCTGCACTTGTGTCCAAATGGTCAGGTAGGCTGCAGAAACTTGATCCAGCTGAAAAATACCCTCTGGAAGAAAATTAAAAAAAAAAAAAGTGTTTAATTCCCAGCCTGCTTCACTGCCTGCCTGGAAAAAAAAGGCTGTGCCAGCATGGGACTGCAGGATGAGGAGGGAGACACAAAACACAGGGCAAGAGCCAGCAGCAGGGGCAGCTGCTGCTTGCGCCGGTGTGGCCACCAAAAAGCTGTTCGGCACGCCGTGCCCACGGCACCATGCCTGTCGCCCATTTGATTTTCATCCTCCTCCCTCTAATTGAAGTTCTGTCTCCTTGGATTTCTCAGCAAGCAATTCCTCAGTGTGTAAAGGCTTAAGCTCCACTTACCACTAATGCCCCTATTGCTCCGTGCAGAGGGAGAAGCGCCAGCACCCGCGCAGGCAAGTCAGCAGAAGTGGCCGTCCTTCCGCTTGGTCAACGGCATCAATGAGGTCATAACTGCCGGCAAACATTTCTTCACTGACTCAATCTATCAGCAAAACAAAGCTCTCACGAAACCCAGTTAAATATAGCAAACCCACTGTTTGTCTTCCTCCTTGAGAGCTATCGCAAGGACATTTGGAAATTAATCTGAATGATCATTAAGCATCTTTCTGACACAGGGTAAAGATCAATCTCGCCAGCAGGTAGCACACACAGGTTGTCAATGAGGTGCCCTTACAGAGGTAACAGAAGGGAGGTGTTGAAGTCTTCAGGGATGAAGTACTTCCCAAAGCCCTTTCGACTGCGTTACGTGGGTGCTCCACAGCAGAGGGGAGTTTGCATGGCTCCGTTCCTTCGGTGGCGACAGATAGGATCCTTCCAGCTACATTTTGCAAGGCAAGTTGCGTGCACTCGGCAGCGCTCTAGCAGGCAGCCAACCATCAGTTTAGAAACATTAGCAGCACAGCGAGCTCATTTGAAATAGCCGTAAGCAGTGAGAAAATGCTCCGAAACACCAGGGTCTGCACTACCCAACTCCAGGCACACTGGGGAGGGAAAGGGAGCTGGAAGTGGGATACCTCGGGCCAGGAGCAAGTTGCTGCTAAACATTTTTGAGGGCTAAGGTGACCCTTCCTGCTTTTCTCCGGTCCTCACAGCACCAAGGCGAGACAGAGACAACCCACAGCTGATGAAGAGTCCAGCACTGTTTTAACTCATCTGTGAGTCATCAAAACAATCTTTTTCCCTGACTTCTGGTGAGGATAACTCCCAGAGAAAGCCGATGATGATATGCACACCGTGTTTGCTGGAGGCTATCACCTCCCAGTACGGGCATGCAAAAAGATGAGAGCTTTTAAAAAATATTGAAATGCCACCACTGTACGAACCTCCACAAAGCAAACTGGAAAGATTTTCTCCTTTTTAATGGCACAGCAGACCCACTTAGTACAGCTGCTTAGGTGCTATTTTCGTATCCTATCACTCAAAGCCACCACGTCTCACTGCAGAGAGGGGTGTTGGGGGATAGGATGAAAGAGAAACAGTGATGCTGTGTCTGAGGAGTAATTTTAAAAGCTCCATGAATTCAATGTAGCTCCACAGAGGAAGGGAGTGCTGCTAGCTGACAGGATACTCTCTGCCATTAATTAAAGCCTGTTTACTTAGGGATCATATCTCAATGCAAAGGAAGAGAATTATTTTTAGAGAGATTTCACCTTTATTGCCATTGAATGAAATTAACGTTAGCTGAATGGCTCGCTTGGAAACATAAAAAGCAAAAGCATCTTAGAGTGCCAATTACAAGCATAAGGTCTGGAATGGCTCTCACCGGCAAGCAGCAGCTACCGGTCCTTGCGCAACGACTCCGCAATGCCCTCTCTCTCTCCTTCCCGCTGTTGAATTTGCTGGCTTGTGATTCTTCAGAACAGCTCGTTTTACTGCAGACGGAAGCAAGCACCATTAACCGACTGTCCAAGCTGACCAAAAGCTATCCACGTCCATGGCAGCATGGCTACAACGCCAAACCTGCCCCCTTTGAGTGAAATCATCATACAATATTTATTCTGAGCTGTTTGCCTGATTTTAGAGTGTGTGTTTTGATGAGCTGGAGAGGCACCTTTCCCTGATGAAACCAGTCAGTTCAGGGACAGCTTTGATCTTTGCATGTCTTCAGCCCAGCAAAAGGATTTTGCAAACAGCAACCTTGAAGGAATCTGGCTTTTAGCCACGACCAGGAAAACGTAAATATTACATGTCCGTTGAGAATTTTATAGATAATTTGAGGGGGAAGACTTTTTAAATAAAAAGTAAATTTGGGAGAACTGAAATTTTTCTGTCATGTTTCAATTTCCAGCGTACAAAATGAAAATGAAACAGATTGGCTTAGGTTGGATTGATCCATGCAGAACTAATTTAGTTTGCTAAATACAATTAAAATATCTTGTCTCAGGACAGTTCAACATTAATCTTTCCTTGAGCTGCCACAGCGCTTCACAGGAGCTACAGTTTATTCTCTTCTGAGAGACAGGTACCTGACAGACCGCATGCCTCATGGTCCACACAGTTTTCAATCGAGGCTGGGCAAAATAAAGCCATTGATTCAATGAATTTCATTTTGATGTATTACCTTTGGTTACTCTGAAAATGCAGTGAAAGTTCGGATGAGAATTTAGGAATCCACCTGCCTGGAAAGCTAAATGTTTTTTCGGACCAGGGTCTGCAAAGTGTGGAAGTAGATCCTACTTGGCCCCCCAGGCAGGTGGTGAACCTCCTGTCTCTTTGGAAATTAATAGCTTCTGTGGGTAGGTTTGGAGAACCAGGACAGCGATGCATAAACAACAGCTCAGATTCCTCAAGGTGGACCGGGAAAACAAGCTCAGGGTACATCACCTAGACTTTTACATTGCGACGCTTCTGTGCAGAAATCATCCCCCGTGATTGACAAAGGTGTGATTTTATTGCTCTAAAAGCTTTCTGAATTGTGCCATTCAAGAATAAAGGCAGCAGCTCTCCTCTCCAAACATCTTTGCACGGCTGGATACCTTGTCATTGAATACTTTCTCTCAGTTTTTTTTTTTTTTCTTTCCAGCACAGTTTCAAAATTGATCCCTTTTCTTTCAATAAGCTCAGGATTTTGAAGTGTTCGGCTGTAGATGTAACAACCAGTTTTCACCACTAAAAATGCAAGGGTGGAACAGTACACACTTAGAAGTAGAGTTTCAACATTTTACTTTCACAGAAAGGCTATTTCTTTCTCGGGCACTAATGAGGAGAAGCCTGTATGGGGGGGGAGAAAAAAAAAAAAAAAAAAAGACATACACAGGTAGCAAAGGAACTGCAGAAGAGTTTCACCCTTCAGTGAAGGCGCATTAATGCCAGCTCATTGTTACTCCAGGCTGCTGGCTGAGCCGAGCCAGGTTGCTCTGATCGCTCCCACCGGAGCTCTCTCTCCGGGGGGGACCAGGAGGGCAATTCGCATGGGGGAGTCAGCTGCCGCTGGGCACTGGGAGCTGAAAACTTCCAATTGATCTTCTATCATGGGGCTTTAAAATCACTTAGTGGTTCTTTTGGTTTGGGGGGTTTTGTTTGTTTGTTTTGGGGTTTGGGGCGGGGGGGCTTACAATTTTATAAAAATCTTCTCTGGTTAAATGGTAGTTTCATTATTCCAGCAATAACTTTGAATCTACACATGCATGAGCACACGCACACTCCAGCACACTATTCACAAGATAAGAAGCTTAGAGATAAACGATTGCCATCTTTTCACTTCAGCTATACCACAAGCAAAGACAAATACGTAATGCGACAAATCCCCGAGCAGTGAAGGACGCTGATTTACACCAGCTGGGAACTGAGAGTGGAGTACTCACTTTCTCTTTTCTTGAGGGAGAAGATTTCTTCTTTCTTTCCTAGGATTTTTCCTGTAGGTATGTGGATCATTAGAAATGAACTAATTATACAGAATGTTTTAAAGATATTTTATTTAACTAGTGACGCTCTTTCAGTTGAATCAATACCATATGACAGGCCATACATAACACTAGATGGAATTAGGTGTTCAGCATGAATCAAGGAATGGCATTTCCCTTGCCTAACACATCTACTTACTAGCATCTCACTGCAGGTGTTCTAACTTCCACAATGTAGTAACTTCCTAAATTTTGTTGAGGGGCTCTATATCAGAATCCAGGTAAAGATTAGTTAATATTTTACTTATAAGTTTGTGCCACAGTTTCAAATATACGCCCTTAAGTCTCACCAAAAGTCAGCCGTAAGCTTTTAAGTGCTCATTGTATTGAAAAGTAGATTTAGATGTATCCGAATAACTTATCTACTACCCAAAGCAAAATGAATGTTAGCAGTGAACTATGGTTAACATTATTGTCATATTATTTTTAAAGCTTTTTCTGGTCACAGCTTCATGTTCTGTGTAAAAGTGAAGCTTCATCTGCACTTATTGATTCAAAGTGTTATTTAAAAAGAACTCAATAAATATATTTTCCTGTTGTTCTCACTTATTCACTGCAATCACAACACAGAATTAATTTTATCAACAACAAAATTCAGAAATATAGCAAAGAATAATGACAAAGTTAAAAGAGATCACTTTTAGGGGTATAAACTTCAAATCATGATTATCCATTGATGACTGCAAAGGTATTCTGTATTTTAAGTACTAATATTTGTGGGCTTCTATTGGTGGTAAAAGTACCGTGCTATAAATAGTGCCTTTCCAAAGGAGCATATTGGCAGACAGCACAGTGGGCATGGTTCCGATTTCTCTTGTGTAAATACTGCAGTTTATCCTGCTGTGATTGACATCTGTGTGCTGATATTCTCTACTTCTAAATTTATTTCACCCTTTTCACTGCATTAGCCTTTACTTCAAGCCTGCTTTAATTTGCCTTCTAATTATTTTTAATAATATGTAAGCTGGGGAAATGGGAGCTCTTGCTCTCCCTGTACCGAGAGTTCGCAGAAACTCCTCCTGCCCAGGCCCGAGAGGGCAGGGATGCCAGCAGGCAGGAGATGTTATGCCAAGGGGAAGAGGACAGGATCTGTCTTGATTTAATGCATCACCTCCAAACCCATCCAGTACAAAAGGAGTCATCCTAGCAGGAGTAACTTGTTTGAAATATTACCTCTCGATCGAGAGTCACGTGCATGTCACATCCAGGCAAAGTTTTCCCCTTGTGCTGAGGAAGCGGAGAGTTCGAGCGCCTGAGAACGATGGAATTTTTCTCTGACTCTGAATGGTTTAAAAGCTGTGGATGTTCAAACCACAAGCGCCCGGTCCCGGTCCCCACCGCTTGCAACCCCTTTTAGATTCTCAAATGTGGCCCTTGAAATCACACAGGTTAAGGAAAAAAAATCTTACGTTTGAAAGGAAATTTAAAACATTTTCCCCGAGCTGTCAACTCAAGCTCAAATGAGCCGGAGAGGAGAGAGGGTGCCATGTTGTGCTGGCTGCCCTCTCTACTTCAGGGGAAAGAGAAGAGAGTAAACCTGGCTGCTCCGTGGCTGCCTGGATTAAGATGAAATATTAGAATTTTGTTTCAATTTTTTGCTGAGACTGCAACTAAGAGAACAAAACATATCAGAAGAAAGGGACTCGGGAATGGGAAAAAATGTGAGAGAAGGTGTCTGAAACCTGCATTCACACCTCTGTTCTAAATCAATCTGTGCATGAGCAGCATTCTGGCTTTCTTTCCATTATCCAATATTCCCTGAACCAAAGGGAAAGTCTGAACACAAATATTATTATTGACTAGCATGTGGGACACCCCATCCTAATCTCTGACTGAACCAAGCAGGCTATCTATCTTTTTAAACACAAAGATATCACCCTTGCTGAAGGAAACCCCTGGCCTACTGGAAGCTCAGGGAATATGAGCTATCTGCTCAGGATTTCCTTGCTTCTCTACCTGCCATTGCTGCAGACAGACTATTGGATTTGGGGTATTATTGATCTCACCCATTGCATCCTTTTCTGTGTTCTTAGAGGGTAAGGGTTTGGCCACAAGCTCCATCCTGGACCTGAAAAATTATCTCTTAAAAAAAAAAAAAATTAATTGGTAAATCTTGCCTAGTAATGCAGAAAAAAATCCTATTTCATCAAATCCACGTTCTACAATTTAAAAAGTACTTTATGCAAAGACTCATGACCAGATTTTATGTCTACATTCTTTTCAGCTGGGGAACTCAGAGGTATCTTCAAGAGGGGTTGGACTGGATTTTTCTCAACCCTGCTGAATTCTTACTTAAAAATAGCACCCTTTTTTCACAGTCGGGACAGCCTAGGAGAAGGGAAACTAAGGAAAAGCTAAGACTACTGGGTTTTCTGCCTGAATTATGCCTTCTGTAAGATCACCAAAGGCAGCCACACTAGCAATAAGTGACCCCAACAGCACCAGAAATGGCACCTGGGAACTGGTGGCCATGCCAGGGTGCCTGCCATGTACCCCTCGCCCATTGAAGAGGTCCTCAGGCTCCGGCACTTTCCAGGGTGGTCTTTCTTGTCCCTACACCGCTCCAATGCTACAAGCTGAAAGCAGAGCGCAGAGACACAGCTAACTGTTGCCCAAAGCGTTTATGAAATATTTCATTGGGATCTTGTGATAAACTTAAAAAATGTTCAGACTGATACCCAGCAACAATTTTTTCCCCAATATTTTCATTCCTATGGAAGGTAGGCATGATCAGATTGAACATCTGCTTGGCCCACCCAGCGCTGCATGCTGCCTCCAACAGTCAGCAGCTCAGAGGGTGCCAGGCGAGGGGCAGAACCCCGCACCCGGGAAACTCTCGTAGGTGCCGAAGCACATAGCATTTTGATATATAAGACTACCATTACTTTTATACACACATTTTGTACACTGCTGAAGTAAAACAGCTGGAAACCAAATCTCTTAAGTAAGGTTACCAGGTAAAACATTTGTATTTCATCTCTATAACTATAGAAGCAATAGGAAGTGAATAAGCTACAGTGTGAAGCATTTTACTTCTGTTGCATGCAAGAAAACAAAAGGTCTAGTGCTGTGAAGGATCGTAATCATAGAATGGTTTGGGTTGGAAGGGACCTTAAAGGTCATCTAGTTCCAACCCCTCTACTGTGGGCAGGGACACCTTCCGCTAGACCAGGTTGCTCCAAGCCCCATCCAACCTGGCCTTGAACACTGCCAGGGATGGGGCAGCCACAGCTTCTCTGAGCAACCTGTTCCAGTGTCCCACCACCCTTATCTTAAAGAATTTCTTCTTATATGTAACCTAAATCTACCCTCTTTCAGTTTAAAGCCATCACCCCTTGTCCTATCACTACATGCCCTTGTAAAAAAATCCCTCTCTGGCTTTTTTGTAGGCCCCCCTTTAGGTACTGGCAGGCAGTAATGGGCTTAGGAAGAGAGAACAGCCCTCCACCATGGTCCTCTGTAACCAGAGAAAGACGACCGACATATACAGCTAGTGCATTTTATCGTAAAGTAGCATCTTCAGATGTCAAACTTATTTACTGAACTTACAGTTCTATGTTATCTCTTACAAGCAATGCAAAAAAGTAATATACTTCCTATAGATTAATCCTTGTAATTCTACACTGCTTACTTGCAGAGATAACTCTCACTCACTTTGTCTTCTCATTATCTAAACAGACATGCCTTTCCTTAAGTCATCAACAGAGGTCATCACACAAATGCCCTTGTGGAATATTCATTAATCAAACAACTAATTTGAAATGGATCTTCAAAGCATTATTCATTCCCCATCATTCTTCATACATCAATTTAAATGCTTTATGTGTATAATGATTAGGTTGATGTTTAATTAATTGTGAAAATGTGAATTAAAGCTAAATTACAAGACAAATTATTCCACAGCACACAAAAAGCTTAATTCTCTACTGTTAAGTTTCAAAATCTCGGCAAGTTTCCATAAACACCTTTGTCAGCTTCGTACTGTGAGATTAGAGCAGATTAGTTGGCTACACTGTTTAATAAAGGTTATAGTCTCAATGCCACTAATTTACTTCCTCCAATGGCAGAATAAACAAAGGTTAATGCAAATACACATCACCTACTTGTAATTAAGAATAAATAGGATATTTATTATTTGAGAGGCAACTCAGAGGGCCCAAGACAGAGGGAGATACACTGGAGATGTTCTACTTGAGCTTGAGAGTTTACCTAATCTCATAAAGCCCTTAGATCTAATAATTAATTTCTCAGAGATCACCAAAGATAATCCACCACCTGTAGAGCACGAAGCAGGTGATACACTATGTGACATACATGTCTCAGACATAGCAAGTCAGTTGGGTTTATGACAGAGTAGCCTCCAAATTACAGCACTTTAGTTACATCTGTCCTATTTACAAACCAGTGGCTCTACGGTTCAACTGGATAAACCATTATTTATGTTCCCTCCTACAGGTTTTCACACATTGTTGCTCTTGCAGAATGGATATTGCTTCTAAATGCCAGGAGGGCATTTCATAAATGGATGGCTGATCTCAATACACCGCAGCCCAAAGCACTATAGTATGCCTTCTGCTGAAATACATAAAGTAACGATACACTAAGCTGATTTACAAAAAGAACTTCCCAAATTCACACATGAAAAACAGTCAAATTTTTGTATATAACAAGAATTAGAACAAATTAAAAATTTCTATTTCAGTATAGCTGAAAAACCTATGTATGTATACGCATATATACAGTCAAAGAATCTATATATAGCCAGAGAGGTGCATAGTATGGCGCATGATTAAAAAATAATTATGGTAGGTAGGGATCACATCTAACTTTTATTACAAAAGTAAATATAACTTCCAAACATTTATTTTCAGCTGGCTATTTAATGGAGGTAGGACAAAAAAAGGCCCCTCTGATTAAAAATTTTTCTTCTGCTTCACAAAATGAATATGACAAAAGCTGTGCAAAAGGCATCATATTGAATTCAAACAAAAAGCAGGACAGGGAACGCATTTTCCAGGACAGGGTGACAGCAATTGGTCCCAGCGTGGCAAGGCAGTCAGCACGGGCATTTGTTAGCGCTGAGTCTTACCTGCATAGAGTTCACGTCTGCTCCAGCACCAAGATCTAAACCCGCATCCTTTAGGCCTATCCGTATGCAGTACTGCACCAAAGAAAGAACTAAGGTTTCATCACATATGTGTTTAAATGTGTTTTATAATAAGGCTACATTATGGAATGGACAAGGCCTGAAGGATAAGCAGCAAGATTTGAACAGAGCTACTCAGAGTGAGGGTTGGTATTTTTTTTTTTTTCTTTTCAAAAGTCTGCATGAGCTAGTCTGAGGCACCTCCTTGTTTGTATGGCTCAATAATGAGAAATGCTGAACCTCTACAGCTCTCACTGACTCAGAATCAGATGCACATCCAGTAATAGACCAATTCTCTTAGATTTACTTTCTGTAAGCAACCAAGGAAAAACACCGACTTTTACAAAACACTGCTATTTCAGCAGCAAATCCTTGAGTGCACAGACCTGGGCCACCAAAGTAAGATGAATATTAAGGATGCTGACTATTAGTCAAGATGAAATTTCAGATCAAATTAATGTCAAAATACAATGCAGAAAAAGCAAAATAGTCAAGTGGCATTTCATTAATTTTCCTGTTTGGGGAAAGTTCAGTAGAGGTTTTCAGATGAACCAAGATTGCTCAGCTGTCTTGAATAATAAGTACCTTTTTTCCCCTTCTTTTATTTTTTCTTTTGGTTTTGGGTTGTGGTTTTTTTTTTTTCCCCCCCTCCAGCTGGGATAATAGCTTTATGGTCTACAAGCCACACATGCTAAGAAGCAGCAATGTCCAAATTCCACTTCAGCACATCACAGCCCTTAGCAACTGATAAAGCAACATTAATAAACCTGGTCTCATCCACGTCAAAGCAGATATCATTCAGAAGACGTAAAATACAGCAAAAGGGATTGAAGTATATGTCTAGTTTTCAGTGATTTATTTATGAAATTCCTAGGGGACATAGCCACACAAAGGTCTCAAAGCTGTGGTCTGTGCTAAATAGTATGTCATAATATATTTAACAAATGATAATTCAAACCACAGAAAACTATACAGGGAAAGGTTCAGAAAATGTTTCCTAGCTGGGAAGTTACTGAACACTTGGTTTTAACAGTTTTATTATAGCTTAGGGGTAAAGTCACTGCTGACTCTACAAATAAATAATTGTCCCTCTCTATAGTAGCAAAGGTTTTTTGCTATCATTAAGATTGCTCAAATCCTAGAAAAATTATAGGTCAATATGTAGAAGTTTCCATGAAAACATCCCTGTGGATCATCAGACACTAATGAAGGAACAGTTTCATATATGGCAGTAAGCTTTCAGGGGTTATTCAGAACCAATAACTATAACAATAAAATATGAGCAAAAGAAAATTGATTTAGCATCAGAGAAAACCTCAAGTGGTATATCATCCCAGCTCTCAGAGTTAATCACTGAAAAATAAAGAGCAATACTGTACAGAATTCTGTATTTGATTCTATAGCGCCAAGCGTCTGTCTGCAACTGTAAATGCACCATACAACAGTGATACTACGCTGCTTCTCGAAAGGTCATTTCCTCAGCTGGTATAGCTGCTAGAATCAGCATTTACAAGGAGTCAGCCAGAATTTTCCAGCCCACTATTCCATAGCATTACTGCCCTTTTTTAATGCCATAAGCAATTGTATCCTTCCCTTGATGCTCAGATATGCCAACTACTACATGGGAAATACTGTTATCAAACCTCACGGACACCTCTCATAGTACATCTCTCTTGTCCTGCCGCGTATCACAACTGATTTACTCCTTACCACACTGCTGCCAGCCTGCAGCCCGTTTCCCAGGAGTTTAGCTACATCGCCTTTCAGTGTCCCATGCTACATTTTATAGGGTATGTACTTACTGGATATATGTTTTCACTGCTGGCTGCTTTTACTAAGAGAACCCTGCAGAGGATCCACTAGGTTTCCATTTTTACAAACACCTGAAAAATGTTAAACATCGGGAAAATTTTACAGGAATTTAGTTGGCATATCCTACTATGCTAGCAAAAGCTTTAGGCTGGAAAGTTGATCATGCTGTGCCTGCTCTCAGCCCAAGTGCTCAGAGAGGAATGATGTGTGTGAAGAAACCCTAAGCTATGGACTTGTGTCAGAGGAAACCTCTGTGAGTCTGCCTTTGGTTATTGCAAAAGCTGTGTCCCAAAGTCCATTAGGGTTCTGCTCAGGTTGTCTCTCTTAAATAGCTGGGTTCTGACTTTCCTTGTTGCTCCTTTCTTCCCTCTATTATTTCCACTAACTGTTTCTGTTAAAAAAAAAAACCCCACCAGACAACAAATACAAGAGCCACACAGTCTCATTAAGCCTGGATACAAAGTTCATCATACGCAATGATGAGGATTGTGCAGAAATGTCATTCTTTACATGCAAGCAAGATGCTTCAAAATCCCAGCCATATCTCTGCCTGGCTCCCAGGAGATCATCCTCTAACTTTTCATATTCACATTAATTAATTCAGGGCTTGTTTGTTTTGTCCTAGAGGGTTGGGTTTTTTTATTTTTTATTTTTTTAAGAAAAGGCTACTGGATGGTAACAATGAAAAGGGCAAAAGTCACGTAGATACAGTCTTCTGAAAGGTCAAGCCATTAAGAATTTGCTTATATCTTTCATTGTGTCTGCACTTTTGCTACTGATACCCAAAAGCTGACTCCCAAAGCTGAGCAGGAGAGTCAGCTCTCCCGGTCCCAGCTGACACCACATCAGCCTCCATTCATCTGCTCCGTGTAACTTGGCTCCACTCAAGGTTCTCACTGAAATTACCTCCAGTGTTTACCACCACAGCCCTTCCACTCTGTGTAAACAATTCAAAATATCAGAAGCCATTAATATCCCCTTTGAAACATTGCATCCTTGGAATCCTTGACTACTGTGACAGAGTGAAGAAAAATGTAGATTTAACAACATATTATCAAAAACCTCACAATGACTACAGTGAGGTAGAGGGTATGCTTGCCACCAATCCTCCAGCCATTTTGATTGTCCGCTTCAAGACTTTTCCTTATTCTTTTAATTGATTTAAGAGTAAAAGTTTTGAGAACCTCTATATTCCTGCTACATACAGATTATTGTTGAGTAAAGACAACTATCGTCAAAGAAAAATAAAAGAACTGTTTATTCTCATTTGCCCCTTGAAAAATACCTGCTCAATCAAGAGAAAAATCAGGAGCAAGAGATGGTAAAATAAAACTCTAAAAGAGTTTTCCAGCAAGGAAAATAGCCTGTTCGGTTAGCTTTTACTGTTCAGTTTATTTAGAAGTGGTCTTGCCCACAGACTTCTATTTTCTCCTGGATCTCCAGGAAGATAATTCCAGCTGATGACTTGTGGAGCTTCCAATTCCTACCTTTTATTCTTTAGCAGGCAGTAGAGAGAAACATCTTTACCAGCTTAAAACCTCAGTTCCTTTACTAGCACTATTACTTGTCTTCAAAATACATTTTCCATCACCCATCCAACATCATTTCCCCAGTGTTGATGCAATACAATAGCAAAGCCTGTGGATTAGCAGTGCATTTCACATTCCTTGCATTTAAAATATATGCTACCAAAAACTACTCTCTCTCAACAATAACCCCATGGAAAATGTGCAATTAGTCAAAGTAATTATTTGCAAGTACCTTCATTCCATAAAACAGTGGAAAGTGGTTTTTTCTTCTTCTCTCTCTCCATCTGTTTCTAAGCTAAATAAATTTCAGAAGCAAGAGACACCTGAAAGAGAACTCTGTATTTTACTTAATTACAATCAGCAAATTGTCCTGAAATCACTGGATTTAATTTGACCCGCTCATTTTATAAAAGGTGATGGGGATATTTTTGATAGCATCATGACGGTGGTTTTGGAGTACTTACAATAACTTACCCAAGCTAGCAGGAACATTGCTTTGGTACCCCCACATAACCCAACCCCTGCTGTTTTTCCTTCCAGAATACCCTTTACTGATTTTAACTTGGATTTCTGTTACTCTGAAAACAGCATGAGACATGAATCTTTCCCAGGTTAATCACGCAGCCTCCGAGGTCTCTCGTTTTCCTTTGGTGAGATGAAATGTGAAGGTCTCTGGATCTTTAAGACATCTCAGGACAGTCTTAAGCGTGGTGACTTTCAGATCTGCGAGCACAGCACGGAGCCAGCAGTGTCTCCAGGCTGTGGACTGTTCCAACCTAAATGATTCTACGATTCTGTGACTGCAAACCAGCGGTGGCACGGACACCAGCTACGGGTCATTTGCAGCTGCTCCGTAGAAATGTCTAACCCCTCTGTAGGAGGTTATAGAAACTTTGGAAAATAAGGATTCCTGCGGTTCTGTGATGAATTGTGAGCAATGACAATGGTCCTTGAGCCAATAGCATCCCCCTCAGTTGTATTTACAACCGTTGCACTTGTCACACACCTGGACCGGTCATCTCGGAGCAGGGCATCAACGTTACAATCCCACTTTCTTTACCAGTCACAGCTGACCTGGGTCTCAGCCTAACACTAGGCTCACCCCGAAAGCAGCATCCCCAGCAGATATCACCCACCCCTTGAGCCACTGCCCGGGACCGGTCTTTCCACCCTAACTGGTTAATGCAGTTTCCCAGCAGCCTGAGGCAACCTGACAGTCATTTGGGGATAAAAGGATAAAGCCCTGACATGTGTGCGGTCTTAAATACACCAGGGTCAAAACTGGGCACGAACACAGATTCACCCACAGAAAATGCTTTTATCAGCACAAGTTATTTTGTTTTTAGTTCCCATAGGGTAATAAACTGTACTGGCAGAAGGCACTGTGATGCTGGTCTAATGCTTGGAGTTACAACTTCAGGAAACAAAAAGCTCATATCCTTAACAGACAGAGTCACAGCAATTAAAAAACTGCAGTCAGGTGGAAGCCTAGACCAACATAAGCAATACACACATACAAAAGCTGATGATGTTTTACTTTTGTGGATCTCAGGCCAGCTGGGAATACACAAGGGAGGATGACTGGTGCCAGCACCCTGAAACAGAGTCACAGCCCTCCTGGCCACCTCCCAACCTAATCACACACACACACATCAGCATTATCAGCACAGCTGCTTCTGCACCACACAGCAAACCAGCCTGGGGGTTAATTGGTTGAAAAATTAACCCAGAAAGTGAAGAGGAAGAGAAAGTTGTGGGGTCTTTTGCCTCAACTCGCAGAGCTGTCACATGTAAGCAGTTGAGCTGGCACTGCTGGACAGGAGGACACTCCCTTTGGGGGACATTATCCTGTTTTGTTAGCAAAGGTTTCGCACCGTGAAGTCGCAAGCTGTCGCAATATATAGATGCGTTGCTAGCCTCTCTAGCCAGATGCAGACCTACTTCCATTTCCACACTAAGTGCCCCCCTGCCCCGCTCAAAACAGAGCACGTATTTCAAGTTCTTTAGCCCTGTAGAAACAGGTTTTCATCCCCACATCCCATCTCACTGCTCTCTACCTGTTTCGGAAAGGGGACAGAACTTGTATATCCCTTTTTACACATTTTCCCTTTAGTTGTCTAGGTACAGCCTCAAGTACCTGGATGCGTATCACAAAGCTCTTGGAATATCAGTCAGCAAAACCTGTACATAGTTTCAGGCAATATTTGCCCTTCTTCTACTCCTCTGTTGCAGTCTAACCACAGTTTCACTTATCAAAATCACTTCTACTACAGGAACACAAGACACCAGTAGTATCTTTGATTCCTCCCGCTCTCTTCCTACGTGCTACATAAGTAAATGAAAGATGGACTGTCTTATCTTGCTGGGGTGCTTTCCATCATTTTTAGTGCACTTCTTTCTCAGAGCAGGGTTTGGCTGAAAAGCTCCCTTTGCAGAGCGCAGACACCACCTTCAAATTGCTAACTATGGGAACATGGGTATCTAGCATCGGAATTGACCTGGACAGGATTTAGAAACCATTCAAACAATGACAAACTGCAACAACAAAACCGTAAGACTTTGGGAATTGGTGATTCTTACCTCTTTTAGAGGCTCTGTTAAGAACTTTAACAACCACCAAATCTGAATCTCAGCCTCAGTCACCACATCCATCAAGTCAGTGTTGCATCCTGCTGCTCTGGACTACAGCCGTTATCTCAACTATTGGCTAATAATTCAAACAGAATCATCTTGGAATTCCTCTATACATCACACTATTGTTCTAGTTTTGATCTCATTTGCCTGATCAGTGATTAAAGCAATAAACCTCTGAAATTCAGAGGAATATGAGAAAATACTTAATAAGTAGGGGCAAAATCCCACTTGAACAGTGCTGGCTATACCTGCTGGGAGGAAGTCTCTAACTTCTGCAGTTAAATTCTGGAGAAAAAAAAAATTTAAAAGGTCTTAGGATTATCTGTCCTGTTTCTCTTCAGCAGACAGCTAACTGTCATCTATATAAGTTAAGTGGTACTGGTTATGTTGCCGGCTCTCATGCTTAGGACTAAAGCATATTTTTGCCTGCTAGTTAAAAGATTGAAGAGTTAAATAAACCAAAGGACAGCAGGCCACCCAAGTGTAATAGCTAGCATTAATGGAAAGATAACCTAAGTCTCACTACCCCTTGGGTACCAGAATTTTTATAGTTTAAAGTACAGGTCTCTTATACCTTCCATGAACTTCAGTGAGAATTGCAGAGTCTTAAAACTTCCCATTTTAGAGACTGGAGTCAGAAGCTATCTGCAGCACTGAAAATTTCACCTCATATATGAAAGGCACAGGCAAAACGTGGTATTGCTCAGCAGAAAAGAGGTTCAGATGTTACTTACCAAATACAGATGATGTCTCCTTGCAACATAGTCCACCGATATCTTCGCTCCTCAGACACCTCCTGTGTAGGCTGAAGAATCTCTGAACCTAGAGAGCAAATTCTTGCTGGATTCAGAAAAGTGCTTTTATTGGGAGTATTTCAGGATTTTAAAAGCAGCAGATGCTGCAGACTTCCAATGATAAAGGAAGTTTGTGGTGATCACGAGTAAAGTTGGGAGCCACAGGGAGAACTTAAGGGCTCCCATCTTTTTTTCCCTGCAGTTATGAGATAAGGATTAAGTTTTTCCCCTTTGTGGAGTGAGTCAGTATCTGTTCTGAAACACTTAGTGAAGTACTCTGTTAACCTTGCCGCTCCTTGCCATAAATTTTGGCCCACTGATAAGGATGAGTAATACTACAAAAAAAATCCAGAATGATTCCTTTTTTCTCCCACTGTGGCTTGAAAGAGCTATCGTACTGCAGGTCTTTTTTTATTGAATCTTAAGGCATTTAAGGAAAGATTTAGGTGTCACTCTTTGAAAAGAATATTGGACTGTGAAGAGCATGCAATTATGAGGTACATAGCCAGATGTTGACTCAAGTGTTTGTTTTGATATTTGTGTAGGATATGACCTGGCTGATTCCTGTCTACTCCTGAGTAAAAGCTACCAAATGAATGTGCAGTACAACAAAAATAACAAAAACAGCCAAACCAAACCAACAAAAAAATGCTTTATAATTTGAGTAGTCACTGAAAAGGCTGTATAAAACCTGAGGATGGAGCTTTTTCTTTCATCCACTGTTTTCTCTCACCGTGGTGAAGATGTACTACATCTAAGTATTCAACACAGACTCATTATTTCAGTTAAGTAATAAGCTGGCACGCTCAAGGAATGTTTCGTCAGTATCTCTGGTTTTCCTATTGGAAGCGATATCGAATACTAAAAATGAAAGTCCAGGAAAAAAAGTGCATCATTACCATAAACCAGGCTGTACCATACAGTGGGCAGAGCACATCTTTCTTCTGTCTCTGGTTTCTGTAGCTCTGTACTAGAAGCAGCGGACAGCCCAACACGGCTCCTTCTGCCACCCGAGAGCCCCCAGCATCAGAGTCAGCACCGAAGTTTGACATGGATTTGAAGCAAAACAAACTCACCAATGAAGTTAGTAAGCTGGACAACAGGGAAAAGTGTAAAAGCACTGAAAACAAAGACCACAATGATGAAAAAAGGTAAAAAAAAATTTTTTTTGAAGGGGGGGATGTCAGCCAGTTTTTTGATGGTCCATAGGATTCTCACATTCACAAAAAATGTCTCAGTAAATGTTTCTTTTGTTCCCAGACTTCTTTCCCTTTCTTAAGGGGAAAGCCCACAATGCTCTGAATAAACACTAAGACAAACAATATAGTAATATTAACACATTTTTCTGAACCTGAAGAAACCTCGAGTAGTATCTTCAAATACCTGAGCGCCAGGTTATTTGGATTCAGAATTTGGTCTAAAACTACGGATCAAGGTGAAGATATCAAAACCCAGACAAACTGAAATGCCACTTTAACCTCCCCAAAAGGAGTGTTTCTGTCCAGGGTGCAGCCAACTACCCTCAGAGGCAAGAGCAGAGCATGAGAGCGAGTTCAAGGCGTGTTTTGGGGAAGAGGTGAATGCCAAACCTTGCGCGGTTTGCACACTGCTAACTCCTGCCCTCCTCTCTGCACTCCAGGAAAATCCTCTCAAAACACACACTGTGCAGTAAGATGGGGAAAATTCCGGCACAGAAAGTAAGAGGGCTGAGGAGGAAGGCGAGTAGCATTCGGTCAACAGCTGCGGCTTGGGGAGGGAGGGAAGGAAACCTAGAAATATGGAATTTTTTAATTCTTAACAGGACAACTGTCCAACAGGACTTGAACCCAGAAGCTGGGAAATGTGACAGACTCCCTTGCCTCCCAGCACAGCCTCACGCTAAGGGCCAGGGCTGCTCCAGAGCAGCTGCTGGAGGGATGCTTGGAGCATCCCGCCAAGGCAGTGCCACGCGGCCGGGGACTAGCACACCATCAGTAAGGAAATAACTTTGGGCCGTATTACCCTTAAACGAAAAGGGACACTGCTCCTGCTGTTGGCAGCAGAGGACCTGAGCAACCACAATTTTAATTGTGCTTACCGTGCTGCGACTTAAAGAGACAGATTTCCAATCTGTCTTTGCTGACCCTGAGGCCCTCCCTGTTTCAGGTTCGCTTTCATGCGTGTACCTTAGGTCAGACGGATACAGAAGTCTCTCCCTCTCTGTGACCTAACTGCTCACACAATTTAATTTGTGGATTTGTGCTGGCAGAATAAGAGGTCAGCTCCTGAAAACCCAGCCTTAACGTGTCCTGCTGACAGCTTCTCAGATATTGCCTATCTGCTACCCATATCACAGCGGCTGTATTCTCTCCTCATAACAGTAACAAACCTCCTTTCATTCTCCAACCTGTCATCTTTTCGCCCTGCGAATTTCCAATAGTGTCCTAAAATACCAGCAGAGACTGAAAGAAAGAGCTGAGAAAATACTGCAACCGATGCTATGGTCCTGCATAATCCCCTAAACCATGGCATATATTCATATAAATCTATAATAAGAGTAAAGCCCTGGAACAAAACAGTACAGGTTTTCCCTTGTTATTTGTTTGGGTTTCTCTTTGTCACTCCATGTATGTTAATATAAAAGACTGTAAGCAGTGGTACGCAACCAGTGCATTACTCTCAGCTAATGCATGCCTATGAGGCATTCCAGCTGCTCCTTCAACCTGAGCTGTTTTGTAATGCATGTGAACCTTGTTTGAGCTGGCATGATATAGTATCTGGAAGAGCAATTTAATGCAATCTCTCATCTATTTCACTGATTGCAACCATTTAGTGCAATCTTAAAGAAAGATGATTAGAACTCACTGGTTCTTAATGTTTAATTTATTTACATTCATGTCTGCTAGAGAGCCATTTCATTCATCTCCTAAACGATAGCATAAAATCATTGAAAAATGATGTGCAATAAACATTATTATTATACTGCTGTCCTCACTAGCAGATAACAACTGCTGTCATTCGTAACACTGATTGACCTATATGGCACAGCTCTTTAAATTCTAGCCATAATAAAACACATTACACGCATAACAGTTCTGTATTGATGCCTGGCACAATAACAGGTTTTTATTTAAAATAAAATTCAAGCAAGACTGGCATTTCTGTGCAGGTAGTTTGAAGCACAGCTACTCTTCGAAAGAAAAAGACCCAACACATAAATGTCATATTAGCTGAAAAGAAAGGGTGAATTTTTGGAACCATGACTGCATCCTAATTGGCACTTCTGGTGTTGTTGCCTGGTGCAGAGGCATTCATATTAAGCTGAACAAATGCCACATTTGCATTTCCGATAAGTGCTAGCATTTTTCACATTTCTCATGCCTCTCTTGTTTAAATAAGCATACCTGAAAAGTTACCTAAATTAGCATGCCAAGATAGCTTACTATCTCATTCTCATTGGCAGAATTGTGGAATTTTTATAATAATAACCTTGATTCAAAGTAAAGAACCCTGCCAACAGCATTTGGGGAATTAAAAATAAGAGCAACATCAAAAGTTGAAGTGGCTGCAGTGGATGTCTTCTAACAAAGCAGCAGACAAGAGCCTGTGCCAACAAACATGAAATATTTAACAAAGTTTCTAGTAAATTAATGCATTCATAAGTGTAAAACTTTTTAACATAATACAGATATTTTGTGATTGCAGTGTTACAAAAGGCTGTTTCTTTTATTTGGCAAAAAGCAATATTTGTCATATTATTACTTCTTGCAAAGGTACTGTACTATTATGAAAGAAGGTATACATTTTTCTTGCTGGAATCAAGGTACTGAATAATTGAAAGTTACTCTTCATTCCAGCTGTGCAGTGGGGCTTCTAAGTTTCCAGCAAAAAAACCCCTGGAAGTAAAACTAAGTTACTCCTGCATAATGGATGGATGCTTTAACTCACACCCTCCCCAACCACAACGCTGATTAGACCTATCAAAGTGTGCCTCTAACAAGGAACCTGGAATCAAAATGCAGCTCTTATTCAGGAAATGACTGTGCGAAACAGGCACTTCCCGCTTATACAAAATTAAAAGCATGTTACTTGTCTTGAAATTCCAACACTGAAAGAGACAGACGGACGGAGGGATGGATGGACTCTGTTCTCTCCGCATCACTCCACGTTGCCATCTGAATTGCTTGCCAGGTTCTAGCCTGTTCCACACGGACAAACCCTGGCTGGTCAGAGATGTTGCCCAGGTATCACCACCCTTTGCCTGCCAAACCAATATTACCAAACTGATATTACTCAGGAAAACTGACCCTAACTCCAACTTTAGGCTGAACTTCCACAGCTGAGAGGTAAAGGAACAACCCATCTCATTTGACGCAGACTGAAAATACTGCACACAAAATTAGTCAAGTGCAAAGAAAAAAAAAAAGCCAGAACCCACTTTAAGTTCCTTTTCAGAGAACAAGCTAATGCTAGTAAAATAAGGATACTTGGGAATTCACAAAGGACTAACTATATGAGGGTTAGTAAGTAGTTCCCACCACTATTTTTCACTACTGCAATATTTAATTATTTTATCTTTATGCTTGCTGATATTATTTCTGTATGTACCTGCACACATACACACACTTTTATGGCAGAAGGGGGTGAGGGAAGAGTTTGGAGAGAAAGCCGGTGAGCTTGCAGATCATGACGGCGGTGACACGGGAGCACGGCCACAGGGATCTCTCAGCACCGGTCTCAGCACCGCAGAGCGATGGCTTTCGGGGGGGGACGGACCCTGTGAGTGCCTAAACGGCCGCTCCAGTGCGGGAAGGGGAATGATCTTACAAAGCTGCGTTCTCTGCTCTTCCATAAACAAAACTATAAATGCCATTTCCATGGCATAACTCTTGAACAATCAGCCTCTCTAAATGGAAACATAGCTACTTTATACAACTGTTTCATACAACTCAAACCCAAACAATCTACTTGTAAACAGCAGAGTTTCAGTCCAGTCTCAATGATGTACAAATGGTATTGGCTTTTCCTTGTAGTTTTTGTGTTTCTCTTACCAAATTTCATGGCTGCTTCTTAAAATGCTGAGTCTTCCCTGCTCTAAATAGCCCTTCTTGGGATTGCTGGAGCCGGAGGTTCCTAGCAAAGGCTGTTCAGGACATGGTCCAGCCGCTTCCCTTTCCTAACCACTGAAGCAAAACTCTTTGGGTATCAGTAGGGGACGGTGGCATCTTTCAAATTTCATGCCCACATCAGCTGAAAGAAGAACAAACCAGGAAATATTTCTCTGATGTCTTCCCAGTGTACCTAACTGCTATATGCTAGCCTGAGGTGGCTGGGGTGATAGGGCATCAGCTCTGGGGGTAGCTTTGGGGTTTAGTTCTCTGGGGATTCTTTAAAACCCAGCAAAACTTGTTTGAAGTGCCCAGGCATAAAACAACCTGCTTTAAGTGCAGTGCAGTAGAACCACCCCATCACTGTGCGAGGAGCCTTTGCTTTCTATTGGAAGTAAAGGTTCACCTACTTCTAGTGAATTTTGAACGACTTTCATTGTCTTGGCAAGACATTAAGAGTCCCTTGCCCACTTTTCTCCCTTTTGCCAGCAGGAAGGAGAAGAGCATCTACCCCAGCTGTGCTGTCCCTCCAGCATGGTGTACACATGGTCAGCAAGAACAGCTTGCAACAGCTGGAAAGAAGTCCTGTCCTGGAGAAATGAAGCTGTGCTAGACACTGTAACATTAGGAGTAGAAAATGTTTGGTGTGGGGGAAAAAAAAGAAAAAATCCATTTCCCTCGTTTCCAATAACCATTATCATTGCTGCCTGCATCCAGCTAGACTAAAACATCCTGACAGCTCCAGCTCTGCTTGTTCATGCTTCATCATTCTAGCACAGGGCAACCGAATGGATTCAAAAGCTCTGGAACCAGCACTGTACAGATCAGCAAGAATTTCCATTAATGCTGCATGATCGCTACTACCCTCAGTACTACCCTGATCGCTACAGCTGTGAAGGGGGCTTTCTGATAAAAACAGGTTTTGGTGTCAGGTTAAAAAAAAAAAAACAAACCAATACAACAGGTTCAAAATATGTCCAGTGTCCACCAGAAACATGGGAGCAGTGGAGGCAGCCATTAGTCAACCAAGTTGCTCTGAACTGGCAAACTCCAAACCAGGGATGTGCAACTGTACCAGCCAAGCACGGACCCTCTCTGCCTCCGGTCTCACACAAGTAGCATTCACCCCTTTAGCTGCTATTCCACCCTTCCTCACTACTTAGGCTACGGGCACAAGAACACATTAACTTTTGGCAAGCTATCTCGATTTTTAAAAGCTGTAAATGACAACACAACTCTTAAAAGCACTGCAGGCTTACCCGAACAGCAGCAAAACCACCAGCGGATGAATCAGGGCAAATCATGTCACAATTCCAATCACTTGCACAGTGTAATTTGCTCCAGGTTTATGACTTCGGTGTCAGCTCCTTGCTCAGGGGCGCCTAGTCTTACAAAGTCTGAGCTAGTCACACAGCAAGATTTAATGCCGATAACTGTATCTCCCAAATCCTTGTTATGTATGTGCTGTGGGTAGCACAGGACGGAGCAGGCAAAAGGCAGCAACTACTCTCTTAAGCTCCTTTTGAAGCTTCTGGTATTTCATGGCTATCCAAGTGCCAATTAGGACTCTGATTTAAAGTTTCAGCAGTCCCCAAGGACAATAGCAGCCACAGCAGAAAAGTAAATACTTGAGTTTTCCTTTGCCTTACACTGATCAAGGAAACAATGACACCTGTGCATTTTCCCATTTCTCTCTGACTATTATTTGCAACCAAAACATAACTTCTAGCCAAAAGAGTAGAGAGAGTCAGGCAGAATGGTGAATTGGGCCCAGTGTGGTTTTGCTCCTAGGAAACAAACAAAATTATGATATTGTGCCAGCCAGAACAAGGCTGCAAGAGCCAACCTATGTGGACAATTCCTTTTATCTGATCGCCTCTTACACTGTACACACAAGCAGTCCAGTCCCTTTTACTAATTTGGCCTATTTATACTCCACACTTCTTTAGAAATTATTGAGAAAAGCAGGCAAATTATGGGCCTAAAAATCTACATGGTTCTGTTTCGTACAAAGCATTGTAACCTTTTTCTGCTCTCCAATAACTACAAAGTGTCTTGCTTTTAAAAGTTCAAACTTGTCACGTTGTTAATCCTGGATGACAATGAGCGCACACCATACATTTGAAAGATATTGGTTGGAAAATAAGAATGATATTAACATTCAAACTGATTAACCTTTGCAGGGCTGTCGTCTTATACTGGCAGAAGATGGGCTGGATATCAACGGTACTATTTCAGGTGTCCGATTGAAGCGCTGTGATTCACCACCCCTGCAGGCATCCATCTCCTCCCTCTGGCTCAGGGACAAAGCTGGGCTCTTCCGACGCTTTCCTTTAACACGCTTTAAGGCACGACGCACACCTTCAAACCACCACCATCCAAGCAATGGTGCCAAGGATGGAAGACCAGGGTAGTAGAAAACCTTTGCCGATCTGCCTAGGTACTTACGGTTTTCACTCCTGGCTGGCCGTTTGTTGGAGCATCCTCCAGGTCCGGTCCCACCCCAGGTGCCGGGGCTCAGCCCCGCGAGCTGCCCGACGCACCTTTCCCATGGTCGCAGCCAGCACTGGCCATGGCTGGCAGGGGACGCTGCCGGCCGCTGCTTCCCACGGAAGACCCAAATTCGACTTTTCTCGCGCTCTGTTGGTGTTTCGGTAGGAAGTCAGCCAGCTCAGCTTAAAGGCAATTGTGTCAGTCTCACTTCTCTAGCAAGCAAGGGAAGGACCAACCTGCTTGAATCTATTCCCCAGCCAGGCACAGAGTCCAGCTGGCAGCAGCAAAGCCTTCCTTATGCAGAACTAGAGAGTCAAAATGGTTCAAGATTGCTAGGGAAGGTATTTGTAAAGCCTCTAAGATTTCTGAAATTCACCAGAAAAAGTACTAAAAGTATTGTCATATCTGCCATTCAGTTTGGGTACCAGAATTTGTGTTGTTATGACTTTTGATTAAAAAGTTGTTGTTTTTTTTTTAAAGAAAAAGCTCTTAAATTACTTCTTTTAGAGGCAACTACATCTCCTTTCTTTTTAAATCAGTAGCCAAGAGTGTAAAATGAAGAATAAGAAGTCTCAAGTGCCTGAGAACGGCAATGAAAGCTGGCATCCATAGTAGTAGGAAACGATATGTTTTTCCTCGTTTCCTTTTCTGACTCCATGTGCAAGAAGGGGCTCACACTGCAGTATGGGGCGGTATGAACCAAAAGAGCAAATGGCAAGGACGAACACATCTTGGAAAGAGAAATATGAATTAGTGAATGGAAGCTGCCCTGCAGAAAAAGTGTAAACTGCACCAATTTTATTGCTATTGTATGTCCTGAAAAGGGGACAATGCAGCCTAGGTAGGTGAGGAATGATAGGGTACATTAATTCAGATTGAAAAACAATCTACTTCACATAGACGTCACAAACAAAAGACAACCTCTGCTTATTTAAATCCAAAAAATGTTTTGCATCTAGGTTTGTGCTGCTTATGTTATCCTCTGTAAAGAGACAAAAAAGATATCATTCTTTTCATTACCTAGAAAGTAGCATTCAAGGAAATAAAGCCCTGGCTAATAGCTATGCCTTAAAAAAAAAAAAAAAAAAAAGGTAATATGCAGGAGAAACCTGGCTAGACTTAAAGAGTATTCAGCTGCTTCTCCAACCTATGCAGCAATTGCCTTCTCAGGCTATAAATTGTGAGAATGGGAACAATTGGAATCTGAAAGTGCTTTTACGATTACCACTTACTGTTTGTGGAGCTGGTATGTTTTCAGAGGTATCACCATTACATGGCAAACTCTGATTAAAAAGATGAAACATAAGAGTTTTATTTATAAGTAATACTAAATAATCTCTGGCTCCTTTTTATTGCACATAAAAGCTAGGTTAGAATTTAGAAGTTCTATTGTTAAAGCTGCTGTTATTAGCCAGACCAAAATACTAAAAGAATGTTAACCAAATCATGTATAAGGCACTAAAAGTGCATAGAGTTCAGATCCTGTTTCTATTTAAATGAGTAAGCACTTTGCCCCTGACTTCTACAGGAAGGGCTGAATCTGGGAACTATTTAGGCAGCGACTCATCCGGCACAGGTCATCTTTCTTTTGTATAGCTCCACTGAATCTCCACCCCATCATCCTGGCTTCAGCCCTCTAATGGGCTCCAGCAACTTAGCAAAAAGGTTAGAGGATGAGGAGGGCATCGTCTCCTCACTCTGCTAAACACCAGCGTGAGGTAGGGAAAGCCCAAGGAACACCATCCCCAATCCACAGCGTTATCAGAAGGTACCTCCTCCTAATCTGCTTTTGGGGTACCAGACAACCAAATCGCCTACAGAGCCATAACCAGCACCACACACCAGCTGCTAAACATACCAACTTATTTCCCGTTGATAATTCCTGGGCTACTTCCGTATTGTTAATTCTTCTCTAATCTCAACCATGGTAACTGTCTCCTGCTGTATAAGCATGCCAGTGTATTTGCAAGTCTTTAATAATTTAGGCACCATCTGACTGACCATATTCTAAAAAGGTCATCTTCTGTGATGGCCATCCGTGCTTCTTTCATTTTCTGCAGTTGCAAGAGATTTACTCTTGGGCTACCCTTTCTTTTCTTGTACCTCTTTTTCCTAAATTCTTGCTCTTATTTCCCCCCCTGCCTGCTTCCCAGTGATCACATGTAATCTCCCCTCATAAATATAAGAATATCTGCAGATGCCAGTGCAGCGCCCTTCCATCTAATAGCAACTTAAAGGGCCTGAGGGCCAATATGCATGTAAGTAAACTGCACGATGCTGTACCTAGACATCCTGTGCTCTGGTGGCCTCTTGCCCCCAAAGAAAGAGAGAGTAAGAAAAAAAAATAGCGTATTTACATCACTGAATTTCAATACCTCCAAAGAGCTTCCATTCTTTCATTAGGCCATTTTTGACAGTGAAAATAAAATGGCAACTGTTCCAAAACGGGTGGTGGAAGTTGCCATACTCTTCACATTCATCAATATCATCATGCACTGAAACTTTCTTATTGCAGTTATTTCTTTTCCTTAAACGAAGGGGCTGCTTTCAACGTACTTTGAGCCAGGACATCAAATTTCTTCTCCCTTCCTCCACCAAGATTGCAAAGCCCCATCCAAACCCCTAGCTGAAACGTTACCAGCCCACACCAAGGCCACTGTTCCATGTGTGCTGCTAAAACAACGACCAGACATCTGGTAACCAAAGTATCTTTTGGCAGCGTGTCCTGCTTAATAACCAGCACTAAATAGTATAAAACTGGGGCCCATGATGTGCTCCTGACACCTCCGCTTGTAGCATTCAGTGTGGAAAGAGGTCGAATTCAGCTCCGTTTCTTCCCCGTGACTGCAACTATGGTACTGAACACGCACCCAGCATCGCTGCAAACTGCAGGATGGCTGCAGCTTTGCACTAGAGACGAGGCTGGACAGAAACCACTTGCTGCTCCCTCCCTGCCCAGCACTACCAGTTGCCAACACAGACACCTGGCTTCTAGTCCAAAATCATCCACTGCTCTTCTGAAAGCATCTTTGAAAGCAAAAGTACTGCGAGTAAATTCCTCCCTTTTATGCATTATGTACAAATGCAGCATATTGTTACTATTCCCCTGCACATGTTTCGATACAGAAAAACACAGCGCAAGAAAGGGATGTACAAGTCCTCCCTTTCATACCTGTAAGCCAACAGACTTGACCTGCAGCTTTCTGACCCAGTCAAAGCAGCAGTCACAGCCTGTTCCCCCCTCCCCGCCATGCAGAACAAGCCTAGTGCTCTCCAGAATGGCAGTACCTGTGCAATTCCCAAGGCACCAAGGATTTGTCTTCCTCCTTTGTCACTGCTGGGCTGGAAGGAGACATTTCTTGCTTTCAATGGGTGGGAAACAAAACCTCCTCGTTTCTTAGACCTGTATTAATACATTTTAGAATCTCTCTTCATCGGGCAGGACTTCTGGGGTTACGTGTCAGCAAGGTTGTAAAAATATTTTGATCTTCTCTGCCAAAATTCTTTCTGGAATGAAAGCTACACAGAAGACTTTTTATAATCTGTAGTGACATCCTGAATATTTTTTATTTATATAGTTATATATATGAAACTATTGATATGTCTACGTAGCAACAGATACAGCTCACATATTTCTAACAAATGAGACTGTGTTACTAGATGTATGCTATGAATTGCCTGGAGATACTACCACAGAACTGTACGTTTTATCATGCAAGTTGAAAACTAAATTGTTTTGTTCCCTTGTTGACTGCAATACACACAAGGAACTCTGTAAACTCCAAATTACAGCTGCCGAACTTTTGCGCATTCCCTAGTCAATTCAACGAAAATAAAACGGATTCCCAAAATCATTATAATCTGAAGCAACCTGGAAAATATGTGGGTGGAACTGGTGGAAAGATGGAGGAAGGAAGAAAAATGCACCAGGACACATATAACAAAACCACATCTTCCTTGAAGTTTACTGCTTACATGCCTATTGAAGGAGGGGGATGCAGCAGCTGAGACAGATGATATAGTGTAAATCTGAAATCAGTTATGCTTGGTATGCTACATAACATCAAGGTTTCAAATCTACATTAATGGCCCCCACATATCAGGTTTGATGCTAGCTGTTTGGAAGCCACAGAATCACTAGAGTCCCAAATATCAAAACACAGTCAGTCAAAACTGCAAATCACAATTGCAAAGCTGCCTTAAGGAATTAAGATGAAAGGCTCAGGAGCTCAGCAAAGTTGCCAGACTATACAGCCAAAAAGCCTCCTTCCAGTCAAAAGAGAAGAGTCTCCACTGTCTGCATCTGTGTGTCCTGGTTTAAGCCCAGCCAGCAGCAAAGCACCACGCAGCCGCTCACTCACTCCTCTCCGTGGTGGCATGGGGAGGAGAAAATATAACAAAAAGCTTGTGGGTTGAGACAAGGACAGGGAGGGATCACTCCCCACTTATGGTCACGGGCAAAACTCAGGCTCAACTTCGGGAAGAAACAAAATCAATTTAACTTGTTATCAATCAAATCAAAACAAGGATAATAGGAAGTAAAACCAAATGTCAAAACACCTTTACCCACCCCTCCCTTCTTCCCAGGCTTGACTTTGCTCCCGATTTTCTCTCCCTCCTCCCCCAGCGGCGCAGGGGGACGGGGAATGGGGGTCGGGGTCAGTTCATCCCACCTTGTCTCTGCTGCTCCTTCCTCCTCAGGGGGAGGACTCCTCACTCGTCCCCTGCTCCACTGTGGATTCCTCCCACAGGAGACAGTCCTTCACATACTTCTCCAACGTGGGTCCTTCCCGTGGGATGCAGTTCTTCCCGAACTGCTCCAGCGCGGGTCCCTTCCACGGGCTGCAGTCCTTCAGGCACAGACTGCTCCAGCGCGGGATTTCCCATGGAGTCCCGGCCATCTTGGGGGGCATCCCCCTGCTCCGGCGTGGGCTCCTCTCTCCCCGGGCTGCAGGTGGGCATCTGCTCCCCCACTCCCCTCCATGGGCTGGGGGGGGGGACAGCCTGCCATCTCACCACGGGCTGTGGGGGCATCAACCTCCTCCAGCAACCCTTCTCCCCTCCTTCTTCACTGACCTTGTATCTGCACAAGGATTTCATATTCCAATCCCCCTACTCGCTGCAGGTTTCCCCTCTTAAACCTGCTCTCCCACAGGTGTTACCACTGTCACTGATGGGCTCGGCCTTGGGCCAGAGGTGGGTCCCACTTGGATCCGGGGAAGCTTCTGGCAGCTTCTCACAGCAGCCGCCCCTGCAGCCCCTCCCCTGCCACCAAACCCCCGCCACACAAACCCAAAACACTGTGAAAGGGAAGGCATTCCACCACCTTTTGTAACAGCTGTCCAAAAGCCATATAAAATGGGAACAATATGGAGAAGTTAAGGGTCAGTATCTGCAGTTAGCCTATTTTCTTTACATTCTGTTATGGAGGGCAAAGTCTTTTTTTGGCTGGCTGAAAATATGAAGGAAACTTTTTAAAGAAACCATGGACATATCAGCTCCAAGCATTCAAAAATCACACACAAATGCATGACCTTCAGGAGTCATAAATTCAGCTTAAACATCTGAGATGAAGACTTATTCTCAGTGAAGTAGATGGCAGATTTGATTTCAACAGAGTATGGATTCCACTCTGTCAGATTTCCTAAAAAGCTTCAGGTTGATTTTATTTGCAGGTCAGGTTTTTAAGCCTGCAAGGTGCATTCAAGTTACATTTTCAATTTTTTTCCCTGCAGAAGAGCTAAAAAAAAAAAAAACCACTTAGATTTTGGAAGAACTGAGATTCTCATTAGAAAGAAAAATAGAGGCACAGACCTGGAGCTTTAATATATGCCACATTTGAGACACAGAACGAGGCAACACTTCTGCAGTTCAGGGCTGTCAAAATCCACCTAGTTAATAAACTTTAGCAGGAAGGAAGGGACAAGCATTGCCAACTCTGCTGAAACCTGTTTTGTTTTGTTTTTTAAATAATGGGTTTTAAATTTACCCAGTAAAATGAAAAGCTTAAGTTTAATTTTAAGAAAAGTCATTTGGGGGTTTGGCAGAGGAGCCCCCCCTCCTGACCTGGTATGCACCAGGGTCTGGAGTTTAAAAAATTGGCAACAAATTCTACTGTCCATCTTACCAAGACAGGATTTCACATGGGGATAAATTCTCTTCTACCCAGGCAGGTCATTTTTGCCAGCAACCTTTCTGAATAAAAGTTGTGCAGGGCTAAAAATAATAAAAACACAACCTGTTACACTTATCAGTGAACAGATACAGCGACAAGGAGCACGATTTGTATCGAGTAGTCAAAATCAGCGAACCGAGGAGCGCAATGGGCTCTAATCTATTTTTGTTGGGAATGTAAGCTCTATGCGCAAACACACATATTTAGGTCATTACAACCTACCGAAATGGAGCTTTTGTAGGCCATTAAGAACGAAACAGACAGCTTGTCTTCCAAAAGCTCTGGATAGACAAAGCAAACCCTTAACAAAGAAGAAAGAAGGAAAATACTTTAATCTTTCCACCCGAAACATTACCTGACATAACAATTTAGAGTGGCCCACAGGACTGCATGAGGAAATACAAGTCCTCCAATATGTGCTCACATTGGCTGAGAGATGCACTAGTAACTTGTAACTATGCTGAATCACTTCTCTGTTTCTCAATTTCTGCTTCCCTATCTCAAAATAAATCTGATTAAATTGTGCTTTCTTAGTGAAGGGCAAAGGAAAGAGGAGATAGAACTGGCTAGGATTGAAAAGAAAAGCAAGGAAATGAAAAAGGCAAGAAACAGAGTTGGGGTTTTTTAAAACCTTCTGTACCCTATGACACTTAACACTGTGCAACTTAAAACAGAAAGGGTTTTGGAAAAGCTCAGAACAAATACTGTAAAACAAAGGAAAAAAACAGCTCCAGAGAAAACATTTTTCTAAGCTCTGTCCCCAGATTACATTGTAATGACATAAGCAGAGGCAGGGGTTGATTTTTAAGTTACCTGTTAGACTCCCATCTAATCAGCCGTGTAACTAGCTTAAAAATTTGGAAGCTTTTCTCCGCTTTGAAGAGTTACAGAGTTAGACATCAGTTCTTCATACCGCTGTATAAGCCTTTATGTCATGACCAGTGAAAAGGGTTCTTCTGAATACACTTCAGACACAGGCATGGAAACCAAATACAGAAAGTAGGAGGTTTTTTGTTTTAATGCCCTGAACAAGAAATCACGGGCTGAGAGGGGAGGTGAAACTCAGTTTTCAAACCCTACATTCGTTCAGGGTGCAGTGTTACTGTCAACTGTGTTGATGGCTGCCCTGTAAAGGAATTTGCAAAGGATTTTCAAAAAAAAAAAAAAAACCTAATAAAGAAAAATCCACGCCACTTGATCGGGTTCAATGCCACACTTTTTAGCTGACTACTCCATATGATCTTTTGTCTGTCTCCACTCCTCCCCGTCTGTTCAGATGGAACAGTGCCCACTCGCAAATTGGACAGTCCCTGTTGCAGAGATGCCAGATGCAGAATGAATACTTGAACAACAGGAAAAAAAAGTAGCTTACAGACACTTCTGACTGCCAGCGAGACACAGCTGCATTGCAGAAAGAACATTAAAAAAAATCAAAAAACCTACACCAAAACCCCAAGAAACAACGGTGGCTAACTTTCAAAAAGATGTAGCTGAATTACAGTTGCAAAGCAGACAATTGCCTCCTCAGTCATGCGTGTGAGTGCATTGGCAGGCCAGCAGGTACTGGCAGCAGAAAGTTATTAAGAGTTAAGATTTGCAAAATGCATTAATCAAAGAAAAGAAAACTTTTAAGTGGGTCAGCTCAGAGGGTGCAGTATTTTCAACGTGCATCGCAATGCCAGAGGAAGCCCTGGCCGGCAATGGTTTATCCCCGCTAACGTTTTTCACACTTCTGCTCATAAGGTAGTGATAGGCTGCAAACAACACTAGGTCTGAGAAGTAACATTTCCTACATTTTTGCTGCACTAGAGCCCCAGGAAATGTCGCTTGCCTGCACATTTATTCATCAAATATTGAGATTGACACTTTACTCAAATCTATCCCGTTTGTCTGTCAATAATTGCAAAGCAGTATATTCTATTGTACAATAGGGAAATGAGGGAAAACAACAGGGACATGAGGGGAAAATCCAGGCACTGAAAAGTGCACCCAGCAAAGCTCCAGACACAGTGATGCTCCCTCCTACCACCATCCAAGAGTCTGCACCTGCAAAAAATACTTTTATTTTCAGATTTCTTCCAGTCTCTGTGGAATTGGGTTCAGGGAAACACAAAAAGCAGCCAGTCAGATATATAACCAGGGTCAAATCTTGTCAGAAGTTCAGGGAAAGATGTCTAGAAGAGGAGAACAGCTTTTGCTGATGGCTGAAAAGGTGGTGATGATCCACTGAACCGCTGCTTTGCCAGGATGAGAGGTGAACCTGGAGGCACCGTTTGACTGGTTTATGAGCACAGCGTAACTTCATATAAATAGCTGAGATAGACACTGCTTAAATTCTAGGCGAGGTGGTAAAACTTTTCGGTTCAATCTTCCAAGGGCACAGTCCCAACCGATTTCAGTGGCCTGCCGAAAAGCCCGGCAGCTGGCATTGCTTTCCCCCCGACCACAGCTTCAACTGTATGCCCTTTTGCCTTAAACTGCTATGAAAACGACTGGATAGGGAATACATTTTTAAACAGCGAACAATTATTAAATGCTAAATTTCCACCAGTATAAGTCATTTAGTATTAATAACTTCACTTCATAATTAACTTTGCATAACAATAGTAGCCAGATACCCTCATACTGTGATAAGCAACAGGCTCCTCTGCCCTGGAGACAATACAATCAAGACTGACAAAAGACAAAATACGGATAATGTACGGCAAGATTAAGGGAATGTCCAAGGTCGCACAGACCGTGTGCGAAAGAGGCTGGAGCTGAACCCAAAGATGGGGAGTTACACTGGCAGCTGCTGCTATTTTAATGTTCCTAAAGCAGACAGCCCTAAGGTGGCACAGCAAAGGAAGGTGTATGACGGATCTAACTTCCACCTGAGGATTAGTTATCCCTGACGTCAACCAAACTGACCAGCAGGGCAGGGTCTGACCCATCTGCAGTTTAGACGGCGGTTCTTCATCCGTCACAGCTCTACAGTGAATGCTGAAAAAGTTAACAGACACCTTCGGTGACGGCATTTAATGTGATGTTTTAGACTGACTCTGTTATGAATGCTACCGAGACAATGTAAAAGTAGATGAATGTCGCAGCAATATTAACATGGAGCGGTGTTAATGTTTATTAACCTAAAAAGGTTTGCGGAGCATTAAGGAATAAAAACAGCTGGGTGTCCTGCAAAATCTTTTTCCCTGCCAAAGCCTTGTCTCAGTTGACTGTTCGCCACCATCAGTGTCACCTACACCACTGTTTCTGGTTTTGTCCCTGAATGTCTAAGCATTTTAAATATCCGGTGAGATAACGACACTTCTTTATTTACGTGATGACAAAGAAAAGACAGGAAGAGGTGGCACTGCTTATCTGCTTTTTTACTGTTGAAGTATTAGCAGGTTATCAGTATCTCTAACTGCTATAGCAATTTGATTTTGAAATTGGTTTCATTGCTGCCCTTTTCACCTCATTTCTCAGAAGATTTGGAGTCACACTCTCCATTGATTCTCTTCCTCTGGCCCTAGGGAGATTGAAGAGATACTTAGGTTCAGATGTAATGTGCACTAAAAACTCAAGAAAATCTGCGCACGCTTTCTCCATCAAGGCTTTGTTTTGATCAGTCTCTCAGCCTATTTATCAGCTACTCAACAAGTTACATTCATAAATGTGATAATGATTTTCAGTATATTTGTGGAACTATCCAAGGGCTGATTATTAACATATGTTCAACAATCATCTGCTACCGAAACTCAATCATAAATGCAAATAGAACTAGTAGACAACAAATTCTCCCATGCTGTAAGAAATTGTACATTGTTTTTTCTTTCATTCACTGAATCTTTGATACATGGATACACCCAACTTTGAGCACCATCTTTTAGATCTGAATAAAACTAATGATTTTCAGTGTTGTCTTCCCTATTTGATCATGCAGAGAAGAAGGTATTTAGTTGAAAAAAATTATCTTTAGAATGCAAAGATGCTAAGGTGCATACTCTGCACTCCTGCGCTTGGGAGGAGGGCTGAGCCTGTTCCTGCAGTTCTTCAAGTAGTTATGCCTGAACAAGAATGCTTTAAAATTGATCCTCCCGGTGTTGGTAAGTCAGTCAACAATTTGGGCTAAAAAATCTGGGTTACCTATAGTACGAATGACAATAAAACCATGCCCTTCTTTTGAAACGGTTTCTGATCATGTCCCCCATTTTGGGAAGGACTTTCAGTGGTTTTCTCCGATTGTGAGGGAGGTAATGGCTTGTAGAAAATGAGTTGGTTTTTCTGCATACCACAGGAAAAACATTAATTCTCGTGAGCCCTATGTCCTTATACTGAAGTCGCCTATTTCTTTTTTTCCAGCAACTCGTAGGTAAAGGAATCTCTGTGTTCCTGCACCAGAAACATCTATGGAATGCATCTATTTTATTTCACCTTCATCACTTATCTATACAAATCATGTCTTTACCTGTCGCTGTATTTCCACCATTGAAACAAAGGTTTTATTCAAAGTGGATATCCTAAGAAAGAAGCTTCTGCCATCAGCCTCTTCACTTAACCACTGTCTTCTGATACCTACCTTCAGATAGACTGCTACAAGTTACAGCCAACACTATGCCAATATTATTTTATATCACATCACTATGAATCACCATAAAACAAAAAACCATCCCTCTTCAGGCCAGAGAGGCATTAAGGACACAGCACACATTGACAGTAACTTCACTGCACTGACATATTCTTTTTCCTTGGTACCAGATTATATTTAAATCTAAATCACCCACATAAATAAACAAACAAAAAAAAGAAAAAGAAAAAAAAAAGAAAAAAAAAAGAAAAAAAAAAGACCAGGGAAGAATCTGATTCTTTGCATATTAGAAACCCTGCTACTTATATCACCAGGTCAGCCAGGAGCAAACTGATGCTTTTCAACGCAAATTGCCTGATCTGATCTGAGTTCCCATTTTTAATGAGACATTTACTAAACTTCTGCATATATACAGAAAGCTAATTTACTTCTTGAGAGATCCGTCATGTTACCATCTCAATCTAATTAGAGCAAATTGTCTTTAAAACAATATTGATTTTAGATTAAAGCTTTCCATTGTATTACCAGTAGGCAGTGTTTCCCTTGTTTAACCTTGGTGACAGGTAATGTCAAATTCACCAAAAAACTATTTATTAAAGAGCACTGTCAAAGCAATTTTGACTCTTAAAAAAGTTAGTTAATTGTGCTAATTGCTTTATCAAATAAATATAATACATTCTGTTATAAAGGGAAAAGTTGCATATTCCATTTTTTTTCCATTCATAATGTTTCAGAAACATTAGAAAATTAGAACATTAGATAAGTTTTCTTTGGTTTTTACTGTACCTCCAGATCATGGCTTGACTCCCACGCTCTGTATCAAAATGAAACATGTTAATGTTCACTTTTCACTGTTAAGTTTCATCATTGTTCTCAAAGGCAGGTAGACACCAGCATTTACCCATCTGGTGTAGTGTCCAGTTGAGAATCTGTTTTCTTTTTTCCTAAAATGTACGTTTGCCAAAAGAAATGAGTTCTTCTGAAACATGCTAAACCAGAACACCTTCCAGAAAAGGAACCCTTCATTCAGCCAGAGCACATGAAATTTGGAAAGGTAAAGTTTGGCACATTTATGAACAGAAACTCAAGTGCCTCTTCCTCAGTAGTTTGAAGCAATGAGAGAAGTTGCTTCAGTGCACCAGGAGAAGGGCCATGGAGCTGTTCCCACTTCCATCTTCAAAAGTCCAGCAGACACGTGCAAATGGGAAACCAAAGGCTGGCACTAGGCTGAGATCGTTTATTCACACCAAATGTCGGCCAAAGGATTGCAGGTGGTCAGCAGAGATACTTGCCCATGACTGTAAATAAGCCTTGATTTGAAGCAACAGAGAAAAAAAACCCACAAAAGTATACTGGCCCCCTTGCAGATTCAGTAGCCAGTAACCCAGACTGTGAATGCACATTAAAAGATGATGGTGTTATTACTGAGTGGTATGTCATCTTCCGCTAGCCCCAAGACAAGGAGGTCGAAGATGCAATGAAAAGCCCCACAAGGGAGCATCCATGAGTGTGGAGAAAATGAGATATTTGGAAAAAGGGCTAGCAGTAAAGAGGGAATAATATTTGGCTTGACTCTAACCTAAATATTTTAGCTTTACTAGAGAAACCCAGACAAAGAGAAGCAGATTTCAGAAGTATGTTTGCAAGATGCCCGATCTTGAAGCTGTTTTGTGCATTCAAAACACGTCTACACCTCCAGCTACACTCATCATAGTAGACTGTAATAGCTGCACTCCTGCAGGTAATGAGTAAATTCCAGTTATTTTGGTAATGTTGTTTTCAGTTCATCATGGTTACAATCCATATATTCTTGCCACAGCCTGTATGAATGATGGACAATGTTGACAATTTTACATTTACTATCATTTTGGGTGTTGTTTTCTTGGTAATATAGGAACTTACTGTAATAAAAGCAGTCAGCGTGTATTGGATGTTTTTATTCAGTACAGTTTAGTGGGGCTCTGATTCCCCAGAAAGGACCTGTAAAGCTATACCTGGCTCCAATGAACTCATACAGATTACCTCTTCTTGCTGAGACCCTAAATTTTTCATGCATTTAAAAAAAAAAAAAAATTTTGAAGAGAATGTTTTTATATTTTGCCATGCCTGGTCACCTCTATGTGCTACACAAAAAACATTTCATGTGACTAGGCCACACGCTGCCACAGTGCAAACAAGTGCATGATGACATTGCTGTAATCAGTGCTCAGGGCTGAGATGGAGAACTGCATTGCTAGCACAGCAATGCTGCACCTGGGGGCAGGGGCAAGAGCGATCATCTTCAAAGTCCTTCCAGTAAACTGGAGTCTGACTATTCTAGTCCTCATTCTGAATGGTCTCATCTCCTCCTCCATGCACACTTAAGGGCTTCACTGAGATAAGACAATTTTGAAGGCCATTTATCCTCTGAAGTTTGCTTTCTCAACCATAAAACAATAATAAAAAAAAAAAATCCAGAGGAGCATTCCTCTCAAAGAGATTCTTGGCAGAAAGCAACATTTGATTATGGCCCTGCTATTTAATTAGGATGGCTTAACATTATTTTATCTCTTAAGAAAAAAATTCCTGTAAAGCCCAAACACACTGATCCATGTTACTAAAATTATATTATGCTACAAATAGAAAGGAATAGAAGATCTTCTAAAGGCAGAACCCTTGCCTGGACCTTGAAGTCTATCTGTGTGTTTACCATCAATAGCATTTACATTTTGAATGACTGGCTGAGCCACCCAAGTTCCCTACTCTTGCAATACTAAGCAATGACTAAGATTTAAAAATCTAGCCCTTAGATGGTAAATCTATCACAGGCTGTAACTTCTCCCATGCCCGGTATATTCTGCAGGGTTTACATAACTTGTTGCCAGCCATTGATTATCAGCAACAAGCCTAATTAATTCCTATGAGTCTTTGCTAAATGCTAGCTGAGTCATCATACAAAAATCCAGGAAAATGAAATAAACTCTCTGGATCCTCAGCGAGCTCTACTTCTGCTTGTCGTTTCCAAATGATAACCAGGCAGGCTTAAGCAGGCAATCCTTTCTTGACGGTAGAAGGAAAACGCCATCCGCAACACGTTCAAACCAACTCCTGTCCTGAGCTGGGAGTAACCACTGGGACCACAGACTACTGCAGCCTCTAAGTCAAATTATCTCACTCTTCTGCTTATCACCATGTAGGCTGGGTAAGGAGACATCGCCGCACCAGACACCAGCCTGTGTCAGCACTGCTGGGTGCTCACGTCTATCGTTTATTGTGGTGAAGCTAAAGGACTTTAGCTTGGGGCTGGATTCCCATCCCCACAGGCTGAAGAAGAGCTGGTGGCCCACTGGGTTTCTGTCCTTCCAGCTCCCTCTGCGAGAAACCACCCGTCGGTCCTAAAAATAAAATGCACATGTGTGGGAAACGAACTGGCCACTGAACTTGGATCGGGATATCCACGGAAAGAGACACCAAGAAACACAAATTCCAAAATAAAATGCAACCTTGCACTTGGCCTCGTTGAACCTCATGAGGTTCGCACGGGCCCACCTCTCAAGCCTGCCTCTGGATGGCATCCCTTCCCTGCAGCGTGTCGACTGCACCACACAGCTTGGATTATTGGCCAGTTGCCACCTCCCAGTGCTCCCAGTACAAGCAGTAACTAGGTCGTCATTGCCAGCTTTATGCCCACGTTGAGACCTCCTATAAAGGCAGAATTCTTCTCAGGGAATGTCCAGCCAGTTTAATCACACAGCATACGGTAATCAATCTAAAGGAGTGGAGTAATGAATTTAACGTAAAAAGGTAAATTTGTGCAACCTTGTCATTTTTCATTGCAGGCAGCCTCTGTTGCAACCCCCAGTCTTGTGCACTAACCTCTGTGTGTAAAATAGCCAGATCTCCAAGGAAAACGGTCCATCCTGTACAAGGATTTTAACAGCTGAGACACAAAAGAAAATAATGGTACCGGGCAACTCATCTCTCTCTAAATGGTTTTTTTTTTTTCAAGTTGGATCTGCTAGCAAAGCTCCCTTTTAAGTTTGAGGAGCAAATGTTGATTGCACCATGGAGACAGTTTCTACAAGTTACCACAAGGTAGTGAGGAAGAAGACAAAAGTCTAATATTCAGGGAACACCTCCCCCTGCTAAACAGAGAAAGCTGAAAGATCAAATACTTGCTCAGTGGGCAGTTGTAACTGGGTTTGCCTTTTAGTTCAGTTCAATAAATTGACTTGCTCACTTGTTACTAAAGCAGATTATTGTTAATGGGCTTCTTGGTCAACAGCACCTCTTGATAACATTTTAATTAAAATGAATATGTGTCTCATTTACTTTTGGGGATCTAATATGTGACGTTTCAGAACACTGACAGTGTCACATGCCATTTTCTTCAATTAATCGGTGTATAATTATTCTCAAACGGCTGGGAAGAGCGCAACTTTTTCCTCCATGCCACATTTACCACTTTGACACTCACTCCACCGGTAGCACCCAGTACAAAAGTCACGCTTTACCTCTGAGAGGGGACGCCGTGTTGAACTTGCAGGTCAGGCTGCTGTTGCCCGCACCCATACTCGTCTCAGCAGCAGCACCCCATCTGTGCCTCTGGCTCCCATGGCAGAGGGACAACCCCAGGCACCACGGGACATATCCCCGCTCCTGGCTCATCCCTGGAGGAGACTCGCGGCCCCAGCTCAGGCTCAAGGCATTTCTGGCCAAACTGGGCAGTGCCGCATACGGACGGCAGTCACAGCTGGTTCTGTGCCTGCGGGTTGGGAACGCCATCACCACGCTGTGCAGGATCAACGCGGACGCGTGAGAAAGAAAAGAAATACAAATACTAATGCAAAGCAAATGCAGCCGGGCTCGCTAATCTTTTCTATCCTCAGAGGTCCAACGGGAGCTCTGTCTGTCAAGCCACGGCTCCTGCCGGGGCCGTCACTGCGAGGCACTCGTACGCAGACCCGAATGCACTTAACTCACGCTGCTGCGTTTAGGAACCGGAGCGATACCCTCCCTCTTCTGCATTAAGGAAACTAAAGCACAGGGACTAGTTCAAAGACACACAAAAAGACTCTCTGGGCAAAAGCAGAAAAAGGACTTGAGCCTCCCGTGTTTCAGGCTACCACATGAATCAGTGCATCAAGTTTCCCCCTGGCATTAATGATAAGTAGTCAGAATCACTGTTTTAGATCTAATACCATGCATCCCTCTTGTAAATATACATCTAATTCCTATCAATGATAGATTGTCCCCTCTGGCCCTATCTGCAGAATGGGGACTATTCTTTCCCTTTTGTACCAGTCACGCTATGCTAAGAAATAATGATTAAAAAAACATGGAGATGATCCTGCTTCTTTAGTCCTGGCATCCCGCTATCATTATAAATATTTTCCTACACTGTTGCCGTTACACGGGTTCTGTAATGAACTATTTGTTCATCAGGGAGCTAGCTTGTAAGCTGTAAAGATCAGAGCTTTATTTCAAAGGGATGGAAAACATTATAGCATTTCATCTTACATGCATTTGTCGTGGTTTAACCCCAGCCGGCAACTAAGCCCCACACAGCCGCTCGCTCACTCCCTCCCTGGTGGGATGGGGGAGAGAATTGGAAGAGTGAAAATGAAAAAACTCACGGGTTGAGATAAAGACAGTTTAACAGGTAAAGCAAAAGCCACACATACAAGCAAAGCCAGCCAAGGAATTCATTCACCACATCCCATCAGCCATCCCCAGGAAAGCAGGGCTCCTTCACACGTAACGGTGACTTGGGAATACAAACTCCATCACTCCAAACGTCCCCCCTTCCTTCTCCTTCCCCCAGTTTTATATGCTGAGCATGACGTCCTATGGTCTGGAATATCCCTCGGGTCAGTCGGGGTCAGCTGTCCCGGCTGTGTCCCCTCCCAACTCCTCGTGCCCCCCCAGCCTGCTCGCTGCTGGGGTGGGGGGAGAAGCAGAAAAGCCCTTGGCTCTGGGTGAGCACTGCTCAGCAGTTAAAGAAAACATCCCTGGGTTATCAACACTGTTGTCAGCACAAATCCAAAACATAGCCCCATACCAGCTACCGTGAAGAAAATTAACTCTATCCCAGCCAAAACCAGCACAGCATTTAGGTGAATTTATAACTCATGAAAGAAGTTACAGGAGCTTACTGACAGGCACTGATGCACCAAAGTGGTGCAGCAGAATTTAGACATTTTAGGCATCTCCAGAAAGAGGTGTAGACTCCATTCTGCAACACACATATCCAACAATCAGAGAAGTTACTCTGTTTTCAGTGCCAATAAACTCTCCTCTGCTGCAACCCTTTATTTGTGCAGGTAGTTTTTTTAAATTTTTTTTTCTGTTGTGGACACCTGTCCACTTGGAAACCTCTAAGCCACAAAACAGCTGTCAGACAGTAGCAACTTTTGGTTACTCTGAACCAGGGCTGGATTCAACCCAACAATGACTGAGAGGTGAGAGATTTGGTATCATCTTATCAATTTTCTGAGCCATCTGGTTCCAAATGTGCAATTTAACAGTGAAACATTACCATGAAGAATCTAACGGCACTTATGAAGTTTAAGACTAGAATTATCCTCTGAATGATAGATACAATCCTATCAGCTTCAGCATATTATTAGTTTAAAATATAGCTACCATTCACAGTGAAGCAAAGCTAGCTGTATACCATTAAATCTAATGCAATATAAAACGATGCTCATATGGAAGTGAAATCTCATCCAAATACTTGATCTGATGTCAAAGTAACACATGTAAATCAAGGTAAAGATATCAACACAAGATAAAGAATTTAGTAAGAACATCTGTACAAATCCCCATCGGAGTGCTTCACTTTTCACACACGAGGTAGAAGACCTATCTTCTCGTGTATTGCACTATCTGTGTGCCACGAACTGCAGCAGTACGTGACAGTCTCCAAAAACTGAAGGAAAGAATTTAATAGGTTGTTTCCATCAGTCACTGCTCTAACTGTCGAGTGTCCCACAAACTTCAGCTTAGTCAGAGCAACTCCTGCTAGAATACCCCTTTCAGCCTTCCTTCTTCCATCCCTCCTTATGCCCATTTTCCAGATGGAAAAATGAAGCCTGGGCACCTACCGAGACCTTCTGAAGATCACACAAAAAATCTCTAGCAGAGGACTAAGCGGACAGACTTCCTCCAGCTCCAGGTTTGCATCCTTGCTGGATGACTTCTCATTCTCCTTCTATAATGCACACATTATTTTTACGACACATACTTCCTAATGAGTTCGGAAGCTTGGACTTCAGACTGGGTGGGCAGTCCTTGCAGTCATTAGGAAGCTCTATTAAAGTTAATACACATCTAGGAAAGGGAGGGCTATGCTCCAGATTAGGCTACTGAAATAGTACTTTAATATTATTTAAGATTTTATTTGAACTTTTAGTAAAATATTCATTCATATCCTGATCCTAATATAAAATTCTTTATTATGTAGTGGTACTGATTTTCAGACTCTCGCAGTTTTAAAGTAGGCCAAATGTTAGGTTTAAATACCCTGAAAATGTCTTTCTAGAAGATTATAATCAGTCAAATGTAAAATTGAGCTTGAAAGGTAACACATCTGTACGGATCAGTGCAATTCTGAAGACTAAATTATGTCTAATTAACTAGGCTGAGATAGTAGCTTTTTCCTCACCTCATATCTCACTTCATTGTTAAAAGTCATAATCTATACATTAACTAGCTCTCCACCTGACATGTGGGGGAGTGCTGCTTGCAGAAGGCTCCAAAACCGGACCTAAGCTATCAGGCTGCGCAGTTCCTCGCAGCTACAAAATATGTCAAATGCTGCTCTCTGTTGTATCACATCCCTGACATTGGCTTTCAAGGAAGGATTCAGCCTGAAAACACCTTTGAAGTGGAACAGAAACTTTGAAGGCAGCATCAGAACAAAATCACATTCCACTCTTCACATCTGTCTGTGCACTTGGCAGATGCCGCACACCAATAATTTAAATTAAGGCATTTTTCATTCTTAGGCATCGTGATAATTCCAGGGCATTTCCTCCATCATATTTGTAACCTATTCATTATACCATTTTACTGCATAATGAAGACAAATGCCAACAGTTTAGCAACAGATTTGGATAATGACAAGATGTACAGTAACATAGAGTAATGTGACCAGGCCTGCAAGTTCTAATTGAATATTTTTCTGATCCCGCTTCCATTAATCTTTCCTCCTGTTTCATTTTTCTAGCCATTTTACATGTCGCCTGCCCCCTTTCCCCTTTCCTCCTCAAACCACTCGCTGAAAGCATTTTCAAGAAATAGATTCTGCCTCCATCGTGGAGTCAGGCTTTCTCCTTATCAATATACACGGCTCACTTGGCGATGAACCACTGAGCTTCTGATGGAGGAAACAGCGCACATCCCAGGCATGGTACTTAATTGGTATGCTGGCCCATGCAAAGCTATCTGATTGCATTCAGTAACTGGCAGGGACAGAAAGCATTTCCAAGGGAAATAATATCTAGCTGTGAATGTGGAATATGTGTGTAAGAACTGAACAGTAAACACCAGCCTTAATTTTAATATCTCACATTATGCAAAACTTAAAAAAGATGAGTGCTCTGATATTCAAGCAGACCCCTGCGGGATAGGAATGTTATCATAAGAATATTATAGAAACCAATGTAAAATATCCAGCTGCTGTGAGAGTTTTAGGGCATCAAACGTTTTTGAATCACCATTTTCCTTCCACAAATGAAAGTATTTACCTATTAACAGCAGCAAAACTGTATTATTTCACTGGGCTATACGACCCCAAGCAACATTGCCTTTCAGTTTAGGCTTTGATAGGTTAGCACTTAATGTCCCAAACAGCCCTTAAAACCTCCAAGGTGAAAATGTAAAACCATAATCCAGCCCTAAATGGTCATTTAAAAAATGATCATCCCAAAGCTCAGGAGTGCCTTTATCTGTTTATGAGGCATTCCAGTTAAAACAGTTACACTAGGAATGTGGGGAGGATGATACCTATTTAATTTTATGGTGTTTTTCTCTTTCGCCAATGATAAAAGGTAGCCGGGACTGCAGCAAGAGCCAAATCCTGTTTGCCTTATTCACACAACTAGTCACACTGACTACAGCGGGACTGTTTGTGGAAGGGATTTGGCCTGAACTCTTACTGTGTCAATTATCTTTCTTTATAAGCAGGTTTCTCTGTTCGTCCTACGCTCTAGCCAAACTGTTACTCATATGCTTCCAGATGAAATGTGTGACAGACGACAGCAAATATGTGAAAGCAGCAAAAAAGGAAACATCAATTCAGATCAGTGTGTTCAGATTAAAAACAAAAAACCCCCAAACCTTGACAAAACAAAACATCTTGCAATTTTAGGGAATTGGTCAAGGAAGATTTACGCAGAACTGTTCAGACAATACCTGTATTGTTCATCCCTTAGGATTTACATCTGCTTCCCCAGAAATGAGAAGGCAGGAAAGAATCTGTGATATTCAGAGACAATTCGTGTGCAAATCTTGACCTTCATAAAGATGTCCAAATGTTTGCAAGTTCTTTTCTTTTTTTTTTTTTTTTTAAGTAACGTGTGACATAAAGAGAATTAAGTGCCTATCTGGCTGGGCAGTCATTTAAGCTAGGGCGAGAAGTAAGCACAACCTGCCAGCACTCTACAGCTCCTTGTTTGAACCCTGCCTGACGATGAGCTCATGCTGAGAGCTTTTCACACCTCAAAGATAAATCTCAGCAGTCTTGGTCAGTTCCTGGGTCAGACACCTCCAGAAGCACACCGGGAGTGTGGTGCTGAGAGGCGGTCACTGCCCTGGTTTTGCTGGAACCGCTGCTGCTATCGAGAAGGACCTTTGCCATTTCAGACATGCATCCCCACGTACTCAGCCTGATTCCAGCTTCGCTTGCTGACTTCTTTCACGGTTGCTTCTGAAAATAAAAAAAAATAATCAGTTCTCCGATGCTCTCCCTTCAGGGTTCTCTGCTGCAGGGTGAGGAAGAGGAGCTGGCTTTTCCTGGCCAACTTCCCAGGCCCTCTTGAACTCTCCGCTTTTGAGGGATGGGGAGAGGGTTGTTCTGTAAACTCTTTTTTTTTTTTTTTTTTTTCCTGCGGGTGGCAGAAGAAACCTCAGCAACTTGGCCAGACCAGCTCCTTATAGAGCCCGAGCCCTGTGAGAGGAGGGGATCTTTTTCATTACCTTTCTCTGGGATATGCCTCGGCAAAGAGGAGGAAAAATCTCTCAGTAAGAGCCCAGACCTTCATCCTGAGAGACTGAAGAGCGTGACACGACACCGCATCCTTTCTGAGGGCTTGGAAGAAATGCAAAGGCGGCTCAGGAAACTAGCAGACCTAGTGAACTGCCAAATTTGCTCTGCTTATAATCAGAAGTCTTGATACCCCCCAAAAGAAAAAAGTTCTAGACAGAAAACCCCACTTTATTATTTCCGGTGCATAAATATAATACTGTAAACACCTGTAACGACTGACTATTCCAGAAAAGATGTGGATTGTGTATTTATTTGGGACCAAGTCCCAATCATCCTCAGACCTTGCAGATCCCTTCCTTCTTGCAGAACAATAATGGGGAAAGGTGCAAAACTTAAATGATATTTTAGCACTGGAGATAATAGCAGCAAATTCCCAGCAACGGCATAAATCTTCAGTTTCCCATATTTAATCATTTAGTTTTCTTCAACACTGCGCATTAATAGACATAAGGGACAAAAGATTCGATAAACAGCTCTGCACCCTTTGTGCCTTATTCTGGGTGTGAGTGTACGCTGCGGCAATTTGAGATGTCAAGTCTAGCTGTCAAGGCAAAAAAGAACAGAGATAAATGGTCGCCCTGTTGCACAGCCGTGCTTACTGCAAACTAAGCACAAACACGGTATTTAGAGCCCTAACATTTGAATAGGTTACAATACACCTCCGAATGAAAGAAAGTTTCCATAATTAAAGGGTAAAGAAGTTGACAGAATTTCTTAGCCTACTTGTAGAACACTTTTCTAAAAGACAAAATTTGAGGGAGATTGTATTTGCCTCGGCAAGGTATGCTGCACAGTGAATTGTCTGATGCTTCCCCAGTACGTTTTGCCAATTTGATCACCAGTAGTAAATTGGGTGAACTTTTGAATTTCAATGCATGAGTCTCCTCATGCGTCAAGATGAGATAATTCTGCGACTTGGATGATTACTTCTAAAGGCAAAAGGCCAAAGTTTTCTCCTTGAACTTTACATATTAATTGATCAAGTCAATGCATTTTACATAGTTTAAGGTACTTCCCTGCTTTGCCTAGCCACATCAAGGGAATACAGTGGTAAAAAACCATTTTCTTTCTACTTGCAGAACATATTAGCATTTGAGAGAGAAACATCTATAAAAGACCTTATAAAAGTCTTCAGAAAATCCATTAATCCCAGGCATTTTGTCCATAGTTCCTTGCAGTGCTATCGGAGTGTCTAGGTTATTGACCTATAATCCATTAATAGGATTTTTAAGAGTTCTGTTATGGTTACTCTTCAGGAGATGAGTGAACAGATGGATAGGATGGTCACCCCCTTGCTATAACCTTTGCCTAACAAAGCTGATTAATTCAGTCTTTCTAGTTGATAAGGCATCAAGTGTGGCTTTGTCTACAGATAATTAACTAAGATACAAGGCAGAGGAGTCAGAGGAGGTGAACGGCAAAGTGAACTCGCTAGGCGAAACCCAACGGACTGGGGACTAGAAGCAGAGGTGAGGTAAACGATGCTGTAAAGTATACGTCAGTAACCACTGCTGTGTTAGCACAAGCATTCGTGAGCAGAGGCAAGATAAAAACCAGCAAACAAGCAGGCGGCGAGCAACGCCCGGCACCACGAGCGCTAGCTGGAGCTCTGTCAGGGTACCGTCCCTGCAGCCCAGCATCACTCACTGCTCATTCCACGTACCTTCCCGATATCTCGAAGCCACGTGAAGACAGTCCACCCGCATTAGGCAGCGCCGAACACGTGGCACACAGCAAGACCCCTGCCCTGCGAGCACGGCGGCAGTTCCAGAGCAAGCAGAGAGGCCGAGCGAACGGTGCCGTAGCTGCCGATGCCCTGCAAACGAGGTTGCCTCCTTTCCCATTCGCTTTTGTTTGGCTGTTTGGAGCGTTTCGGTGGGCCCGCGCCGGACTGGAGGCTGGCAGCTGTCTGCCTTGCCTCATTAGATGGGAGCGGTAGGGGTTGCAGCCATCTACCACACTTAAGACATTCAGAAGCTCCTAGACACATAATTGACTCTTAGCTCCTTTCAACCCCAAAGCAAGCTAACTACAGTCAACAATGGCGAATAAAGAAAGAATTCAGGCCTGGTAAATAACCTGAAGTAGAACAGCTGCAAAGGGAAAGGAAGCAGCCAAGTGAATTAAGCCTCCCATGTTCCTTGCTTAGCCTCGCTTTTCTCTCCCTGACCTACAGCTGAATACAGCCTTTTACCACCGCTCCTCACGGCTTGCAGCTGCGCGGCTCCCAGCCTGCCAGGAGCCTCTTAACTCTGCTCTGATCAGCAGTAGGGAATTTGCACCGCCGAGGCGGGTACACCACAGAGCTGCCCCTTTACCTGCTCCTCTAAAGCCACGTCTGCCTTCCTCGGCATCCTCCCCGCTCACCTCGGAGGCCGTGCCAGCACACACCACTGACTGCGTGCTCGTAAAGCGTTTATCCTAATCAAGCACCTCGGGAGGGAGCCTCAGCCGCCGCTTTTCGGCAAGGGGGTTGACGCAGCAGTAGGTGAGCTGGTTCGCTGCCTCACCTTGTAGTGGGGAGCAGAAGGAACAGACAATCCCCGCCTTGTCGGAAAACGGGAGGACAAACTTTTTCACATCTTCGGTTTCAGGCTAACGCTTTTAAGTGTTGCTCCTTACAAGTAGCTGTGCACAGGTTTTTCATTCTGTTTCTGAATGAAAAAAAAAAAAAAAAATCACTGTGGCAGAACCCCAGCTTGTTTTTAAGAACACAGGCTGAAATTTTATCAGCACTGAAATGGGAGGCTGTGCGAAAGCTTTGGACCACAAACCACAGAGATTTTCATGCATAAACCCCAAATACTGATTTACAAACTGTTGATCCAGCTGTGAAATAGTACTATAGCTACCCAAACATTTGCTTTGGGATTGCAGAATTTTGCCTCGGGCAACTCCCAGCACTACCTCAGTATTGCTAAGACAGCGCAGCTCTAATCCGATCTCACGCCCATGCCTCGTCAGAGGGCACAAAGACGCAGCCCCCTTCTCACAGGCTAATTGCCAAATTGAAGGCTCTTCTGGGGTGGTATCATGCTGAAGCTGGCTCACTGAAAACAATGAATTATGGTTCAGCTTCTGTCATGAGATCTATTTAATGTATTTTATTCTCTTCCTATTTAAGCCCACAGTAGAGACCAAAAACCAAGCAGATGCTCTGAGCCACTGGTCAAACCGACGCACGATCCCTTCCATGAGGAGCTATGACTGACCCTCTGTAAAAACTTGCATCTTTTAGAGCATTTTCTTAGAAGCTAGAAGATTCAACTTTAGTGCCATGCAGGCAGAGAAGAAACTGAACTCAGGTCTACCTTGTCCTAGATGAGCAGTTTGAACACCTACGTAACGTAGAAAAAGGTGGTAGTGACACCGGTACAATGTTTTACTGTTAGTTATAGATAGGAATGGAATCCTATCTTAGCCACATTTTAAAATTCTATATATCTACCTACAAACTTATATTCAGGACAGTACGCAGACCAAATTTCAGGAGAGAGAATTTCAAGGAACCTGGACAGTTAAGCAGTTTTGACCAGTCAGTTATGAATGTTTAATGCATTCCTGTCTAGCAAGGCTGTGCTTGCTCTCCTTACTCAAATGAGCAGTGCCACCAAAGAGGCTATTCGTGTGAGCACAACAGCATGATTTAGTCCCGTCTGATTTCTAAAACTCATAGTAATCATGATACGAGCTTGAAAATCAGGGCCGACTTGGTTATTTATTAGCACAATTATGCCTGCAACCCGTCGTAGACTGAACACAATTTTGGTAGTAATTTTCAAATCATTAGCACACTGTTTTAGTAACATCTTATCTCAGCTATTAGACAGGCTGTCCTTAAATTGAAGTCATTAGCAAACACTCCATTACTGTATTGTTTTGCAGTATGCATTTAGTATATTGGATTATTTTGTAAAGTAAATAGCCTCTGCATATGAAACAAATCAACATATATCTACAAAACATAATTATAAGGCTTAACTAATCTACTTCATTTTGCATTATATAAAAAATACTTTCAACTTTTATACGAAGTAGCTTCTAAATAATAGAATTTATTGTACGTGATTAATTATAGCAATGATGGCCATCTATCTGTGCTAAAATATGACAGTTTAATCTTCTAAATCACATCAGGAATGAAACAATTCTGAATCTGAGATATCCCTTTATGGGTTCTAAGTACAGCTCATAAATTACTGTGGCTTTTAAATCTCATCTATATTTCTGCAGCGGAGGGGCAAACCAATACTACGTTCATGTCTGTAGCCTTGTTCAGTAAAATTCTCGTATGTTAAAATATTTTTAAGGTATTTTCACACGAACAATGCCATATGGCTAACTTCCTCTGGAAGAACAGCTTCAATTTTCAGATATTTCCTAGGGTAGGTCATTTTTATTTTGGGAGATTTTTTACAGAAAGCCAACACAGCTTTTTCATCACACTCGCTTCTTGTCCCTCTCAGAAGCTTCAGTCCCTGCATCACGGCTGGGAACTCCCCAATCACTTCAAATTTTTCCCCACTTGAAACTACAAAATCCCCAAACATGCTAGTATCTCTCTCTACCTCTTCCCCAACCTAACAGATTGAGAAAGTACGAGGGATTTTTTGGTGAAGGCAAGGAAGTGCGGCTGGTTAGGAGCACAGTACCTGACTTCTGGGATTATTCTGTTCATGAGTTACTGGAGTACCTTCACGGAGGAAGGTACCAAAATGAAACCATATTGTCACCAGCAAGCTGGGGAAGAGAATGATTCATGTATATGTGGGAAGAGCTTTATTTCCTCCTTCCCAAGCTCTGCCACACAACACGTAAACCAGTCCTGTATCGCAGCGCTGCCTAAGGGCAGGACTGAGAGCAAGAGGCCACCTTTCCTCTGACTCCCGTTTGGCACTATGTTCAAAAATACATTAGCCTTTCTTCTTTGCGATCAGCGTGTTGGTACCAGGCAGGTTTGTAATGCATCCCCAAACAACGACCACGGGTCTTGAGGCAAGATGCCGTGCCATGCCGTGCTGCACCTGGGATGGATGCTGATACAGATTAAGCCACCTGAGTACCATCCTAAACCAGGCCTGGTTTTGGAGCCTGAGGCAACCTAAACAGCCAAAAAGGCTTAAGGTGTGATGGGTGCTGGAGTTTTGCCTCAGTTTGCTCCTCTGCCCAGTGTAGTCCCTCCTCCAGGCTCCCTCCTCCTGACCGAGGTCTTGAGCAGGATCCACTGATGGCAGCTTTGCTGAGAAACCCCTGGAAGATAAACTCAGGTGTTCAGTTCCTGCCTTTTTACTAGCACAAAAAGTTTATACAAGAAGCAAAGGTCTCTTGCCTCGTAAGTGTCCTGAACTGTGACTTTCTCTCTGGACTGCTGCTGCTTATCGCTGCCCCGATCCAATCCGGGGGAGCCCACGCTGTCTGCAACCGCAGGTCGCTCTGCAGCCAAACTCAGGGGAAACCTGTCCCTGTGCCAGGCCACGCATGTCTCGGGACATGCTCTCTAAAGTAGTGCCCACAGGCCAATTTGCTGATCAGCTGGGAACCAGGGAATTATGCAGAGAAGACTGTTGCTCGGCGAGCACAAAAGAAATAAGCATGGAAATTTGGTGCTTTCCTTTGGAAAGAATAGTTCGTTCAAACCCGCCACACTAAACCTTGGTTCTACCTCTAGTTTTATCAGAATAGTGCTGAATAATGTCTGGATTAATTTAATCCGATGATAGCGCAAAGCAGAGCAGCATCATAATGTGGATGAGATGCAAAGAAGCACCATCAGACCGTGGGACAGCGGTAATAAAGACCTGGGATTTCTCAGCAACTTGCAGGCAAAAGAGGAGCAAAGAGATGCGAAGCTGCATCCCTGCGCATGTATTTCTTCTGCTTTTCTGCTCTGCAAGGTTGGTGGTAAGGGAGCGAGTTCAGCACAGGTAGAGTTTGCCACGATGTCCACGCTGCTGTCTTCATTTGCAAATCTTTGCCCGTGCACTGCTCCTGTGTGAAAGACTGGTTTAAAGACAAGGCTGGACAAGGTTGTGTAGCTATGGCAAACCTACTTTGCCGTCATTACACTTTTCCTAGGACCTAACTGTCGTGTTCGCCAAAACAGCCACACTATCCCATGGTGGCAGGGGGACGCGAGGGGGAAGGTCTTACAGAAAGAAACAGCAACTGAAGTTCCAGCATGGAGAGCAGAAGAGCAAAAATGATGGACAAGTTCAATAATAACATTTACAGAAGGTGTTAACCTACTGAGCCACTGGCTTTTTTCTCTACTCCAACTATAAAAGTATAAGACCAGTGGGAAAAATAACATTCACTGCACAAATATTTGGATATAAGAGACCAAAAAAAATAGTTTGTCATAGCAGAAATTCTTATCAGGATGATGCAAAGGAAGTGCTCTGTAAGAGCTTGTTTTATAGCTCTTGGAGCCCTAAGAGCACTACTGTGCCTCATGCAATGCAGACAAGGAATGACTCTGCAGCTGCCTATCAGAAGAACAACTTCCTATCGCTTTGATCCCTTTTCAAAATATTTTAATGCACATGTCACGCTCAGTAAGACGCTTGGCTGAAAGTTGTGGTTGGATATAAATTTTCACAATATGAATCAAATTAAGTTTCTGTGTACTAAAAGCTGAAATGGTCCTCAGATATCATACGTCTATTTCCAGTTTTCTTCTCCAAGGTCAGAAGAACTAATAGCTTTGCGGGTAAATTGGCCAACAAGCAACTCCTCTCCTAAGTTTTCACTAAAAAAACTCTTTTTCTGTTTAGCAGACTGCCTGAAAGTAATTTGCTAAACACTAGAGAAAAAGGTACTTTTTTTTCCAAAAATGTTTTTTAAAGAAATCTAATTTTGCTTCCTGAGAGGCTTTCAATGAGAATAACATTTTCCAAAACAAAACTCTCTGTAGAGTTTTCATTTGGCTGTGTACTTTTACTGCTTTCAGCAATCTCCTCCAAGTTGTCCCTGATTTGAAAGCAACAGTAAGGGAAGAGGAGACTGTAAAAAACAGGAGAGACAAAGTGAGGCCTTGAGATGAAAAATGGCTGAAAGAACCTTTTTTTTTTTTTTTCATCCAACCTGCATTGCTATTGTCTAAGAGATTCATGAGAAAATAGCACAGTTCAGTAATGCAATATACTATTATGTTAGGTGCCCAAATGCATAATCCTACATTGCTGCAAATACGGCTATCCTCCTAGAAGATGTCGCTTATTTTGCATTCCAAGTTACTTTTAAGATTTTTTTTCTCTGTACTTGTATACATCAGCTCTTGAATTAGTTTCACCTTTCACGTTGTAATCTGCTGTGGTGTAAGTTCATGGCAATCCTTATGCCTTATTTATTCCTTATTTCAATGCTCTATACCCAATTCCCCCTGCTGAGGGCATCCTCATGAACTCTCCACAGCAGCAGGGGAAAAGCAGCAAGTGAGCCACAGGGAAACAGTCTAGGAGCAGGTTATCCTCTGGACAACCTGCTCCTATGTTGGCAGCTCTCAGCATATTCCCACGAGCAAGATCTTGTACTGAGAGAAACACATTAGAAATGGTATTTTACTTCTTTCTTCATTCAGTTTTGGGCAGATCCTTTCTCAAACCAACTGAAAGTTGATGGATCTGATTCAAGAATTCACGCTCTGCCAATTAATACCACATTTCTACCCTCTTTTAGTTGCTGTAGCCAATGGATTTGTGGAATCCCTGTAAGCAAGATTTGGAAACATGTCACAATTTCCATCCCTTTGGGTATTTCCTGCTTTTCTGTAGCTGTTCCCAACTGGCATCAGTTTGAGAGATCAATATTGTTATTTCACATGCTATAATGTCTGAACTTTTATGCTTGGCTAGAGAGGCTCCCTTGATTTATTGCCCTGAAGATAAAGTATCAGCTATTAAAGTTTTTCCTAGCTTAATGAGATATACATCTCTTCAGTGTATTAGCTGCAGTAATATCATGATAAATATCCACATGCCTGAGATAATCCTGAATGAACCATCACATACAAACTTACTAAGCTTTTCTAATAACATAAGTACAGTATTCATTCTCAGTTTAGCACATTTTGAATGCCACTGAATGGCGATCTAGATATTTACTGAATAAATTCCATGTTATATATTCCTTATGCTGCTGCTTCATGGGACGTCATTTTTCTTGCTGCACCTTTTGGAACTTCTTGTAATGTTACTAGCTATCCCCTCTGTGCTATCTGGAATCTCCTCATTGCTACACTATGCTGAATATCATTTATAATTGTGTAAAGAGCAAAATACCCATATTAGACTTTTTAGAAGTTATAAAATACACATCGCTTTTCAGAACTGCGTATTTTTATCCAGAGGAGCTGGAATTTCCACCAAAGTGAAACCTGAGACCAGACAATCCCATGCTATGATAATATGATAAGGGAAAAGGCAGGTTTTCTCAAGTGGGATGAATGCCTGTGGACATCAGTATCTTCTGGCCAGCTACGTGATAGGCCTAACTATAGTGAATGTGAAGAAGAATTGGTGCGTAAAAGAAAGAAGATGCCTACTCAACTCAAATGCACCTATTCTCCTACCAAATTTGAGGTCAGGTGGGGATATAGGGTAACCTAAACTATTAAAACAACTAAGAGCTACCTATAACTTGGTCTAAAAAGAGAGCAGTGGGATTTGCAGATATGACAGGACTGAGGTGGCAATCTCATCAGCTGATCTTCGTGTGTGCATTACTGCAGTTTCAACATCTGTTACTAAGAAATCATTGCACTTTTCCCTTCCTCTGCCTCCATTCAAACTTACTTACACAGTTCACACCCGTGGAATATGATATGGCAGGACACACCACTGTTGACAAATAACTCCTCAGGAGAATTGTCTGAAACACAGGCTGCACAGATGATGGATAGAAACCATCACTGTTTTGGCATTATTCAGTTTCACATTTACATGGAATAGAACCACACCTGAGAGTATTAATTCGCACTTGCTTCAAGACTTATCTCCCCCTGCCCAGTAACAACTCACCAGCAAGCCCCCAGTGAGGTCTCGGCGGTGTTTACCTGCTCCCTGCCGCACAGAAAAGATTTGAGAGTCCTGAGGTGACATGGGGCTCCCAGCTGCCTGGCATGAAGCTGGTACCCAACTACCACATCAAAACAAGGACCGTAACAGCTCCAGCACACCCAGGCTCCCCAGAGATGACAAACCTAACTGTGCCATCTCTAGCAAGCCATCAAGGAATGAGTCAGGTTTTCAGGAAATTCTGCCTTTCATTAATCAGAGATTTGTCAAAAAAAAAAACCACCCAAAAACCAAACCACTGAAAAAACCCCCAAAGAAACCAAAAAGCAAAAAAAAAGCACCAAACCTCTTCATTCCAACAGATTGATGTTTTTGTCAGACAGCAATAGTTCCAATGTCACAGGGGACAATATTCCCACACCTAGCCCAGGATCAGAGGCATGATAGTACTCTCAGTGAACAAGTGCTGCTGTATTCTGCATTTGCAAAAGACATCACTGAGGTATCAACGGAAAAGATGCTATCAGAGACTAAAGCAGTGCTACATATTAACAGTATTGACCTGCAAAATTGAGAGATCTGTTATCTTGGGTAGGTAGCTATAGCCAGGAGAACTTGAAGAACAGCAACTTACAGAAACTGTCACAGGGGAAGATAGGATCAAATGACGTGGGGTACTTTCATACCAGGATTACTATGTCCTGATAAGTGCTCTAGAAAGACACTTGGCATCTACCTCGATTCCAGGTAGAGGCTCATTGTCAAGAGAACTGAAGTGCCCTCAACACTACAAGAAAAAAAAAAAAAAACAAACCTGAAAAAAAAAACGCCATGGAAGTTGTTTTGGGGGGTTTATTTTTAAATCTTTAAATGCCAATATTGCATGTTGGCTTGACGTTTGAATCTCTCTGCAGGTGCTGTTCTAAAAAAGCAGTGTCCCTGGAGAATTAATAACATACGATCACTAAAATAACTTTTTGCACGTCCCTTGAGTGTCTGTAATTAACATGTTAAGCCGCACTTAAAGAGAGTAAAGTATCATTATACACATAATAAATCATTTCAAATTACCGAATTATTTGTCTGTACAATTACCCAGGTAATTATCTAAACTTTACTAATAAAAGGTTTCATTAACTACCGCTTACTCTGTATAGAACTAACCCATCGAGCTTTCACACTCAAATACATCCACAATGCAAAATACAACACAAACGCTATAGCCGTTTTAAAATAAAACCTGAATTATATGCTGAGCTCAGTTCATTCTGAGGCTGTATTTTTGTTACATAGGGTGAATTTCTACGCTGAGCTAACTAGACACCGCGACGTAAAGCATAAGAAAGGAACTGAGATTTTTCCCAAAGTGTAACCAGCCAAGGTGGATCTTAGGCCTAAGGTACAGGGTTGCAATTGAAGAAAATTGACGTGTGGCACATTCAAGCAAGATCTCATACCAGCGTGGCTATATTGGTTTATAATCAGAGCCTTTCTTCAGCAGCTTTACAGCCTATTGCAAGCTATTTGCATGGTGGTAGACAGTGTTATGCTAACAGAGAGATGAGACACTAAAGTGGGAACTAAAACTGACAACGAGGTGGCATTACCCAAAGGACTGGGACCAGTGCTTAAGCGAGGGATTTCTAAACAGCACAGGTGGTTGATCATACACGTGCCACTGCTCGGAGGGCAATGAAACCTGAGGGTCTTGCTCTTTCTAGAGCTGAGGCACATCAGATGCAGATATGTGACCCAAAAGGGATGACTTCAGCGCTAGAGCCATGCCTTAAATAGTCTTACACTAAATACAACTGCTGTATGATCTCATTAAAGGTAAGATGTAAAACCTTTGCGGGTTTTGGTTTCTTTCATTTTAAATCAAGTCAGTAGTGACTTTGTCACAGCTAGAACCTGCTGCATATGCAGGATTCACGCATGCACTTGATACTCCGCTGTGGCCCCAGGTTCAGCCCCATTATCCAGCTGCCACACATCAGCTGAGCTGCAGCGACTGCTGCCAGCCCTCGGCAGACGCAAACTGAAATTATTAAGGTGGGATGGGTTTTAAGTGCAAAATCGTATTTCCTCCCATTTGCAGCAGACTAAAAGCATGCACGCAGACAGCTAGAACGCTACCAACATCCCCTCTGCAGCTACCTCAGCCATAATTCAAGCACGTCTAAAACATCAACCATTAGAGCATGCGAAGAGATACACAATGTTTTATCCACAGACTCCCTTGCCATTTATAAGTTGCACAAGCACATTTTTTCCCCCGCAAACCTCACTTCTTTTTACATGGCTTGCCAGGAATTAGGCACAGAAATACCTTTGTGTTTCTGGCCCTGAGAGCCTACCAATTCCTAAACTTCATGCAGTAATTCTTTCCTTCTGAGATGTTCCAACCTCAGCTGCGCAACTGGTGAATGTACTCTAGACATCCTAAACCCTTCCAACTTCTCAAAACAACACATCCCAGAGGCGATACCGGTGGTGTTCCTATTCTCTTATCCAGCTGATGAGTTATTCGGATGCTCAAGACTTTGCCTAAGGGCTCTTGAACTCACATGAGATATCTGAGGTGGGATATCTGGAGTGGGAATTCCTCAGTCTTTCCAACTGAAGTTGTTCCACTTCAGGTGAAACACTACCTGTCTTTTTAGCCGTGGAGAGGGCCAGGATCTGAGCATCAGTTGCCACTGGGTTTGTTAGGCAGGCTGGGACATATGATTAATGCGTAACTGAAGACTTTGTCAAAATGCATGTAAAAGATTGCATCTCCCTTCTTTTGAGATTTGTAGGTTCTTACGTTCCTAAACACAGAATTGGGCACCTTGGCTTTCTTCTTTGATTTTGTGTATGTTATTTCCTAAGTTTTTAAACCACGAATTCCATCATATGAACCAAACCTAGTTCATTAATAGTGTCGGAAAGGTTTTATTCAGCGCATAGATGCTCACCTCAAACTAGTACGACAATGCTGAAAACTTTTTTTCTAAGTAAAAGTGGATTGTGGATCTGGGGTTTTGGTTCAGGTTTTTTTTTTTTTGTAATCTGCCTGAAGAAGACTCCAGGCATAGAAAATTTCAGCTTGAACAAGGTATTGGCAATTGAAAACAACATATTGTAACATAAAGCACTGCACAACTTTGACTTCAAGAATCACTACTTCAGATGAATAAAATTATAATCATATATAGACTTACACAGTGTTTTTCATCCTTAGAGTTCAAACTGCCTTATATTAGAGGACTATCAGAAACACTGGCTTTACCTCAGCTGGACAAATTGTCCAAGTCAGAACAGGCTTGGCTACCATACAACTTCCAGTTCAAGATATAGCCTCAGAAAAAGCTTGCTAATTACTGTGATCCTGCTCCCACTCTCAGGAAGGGAAGCACGACAGGTAAGAGCATCACCTCAGAACCAGTCATTAATAATGACTGGAAACAAACGTAGATTCTTAGACACACGAGCAGAACTTCATACCTTGGAGACACATCTGTAAGTGCCTGGAGGCCAAGCAGGACCCTAGCATTTCTTCTTCCCTTGGAATGGGAAAATGAAAGAATTACATCTTCACCTTTGTAAGGTTTGGACCCCCAGTTTTACCAAATCAAAGGTCTTTCTCTGTCTTGAAGAGCACAAGAGATAGAGCATAGCAAGTGGTGGTTTGCAAAGGAAGTTTTATTTTAAGAACAGCAAGCAGTTTGTATAGTCCCAACCGTTCATGAAGCCACCATGGCTCAGAAGGCATGCCTGGAGCTCACAGGAGCCCACGTAATTATTTTGCTGTATATCACAGGCAGCCTGGAGAGCTATGCTCCGTTACTGATGCAGGCACATGGAAAGGATTTTGGGGAATAGAAATCTTGCCATGGAGATGGAATTGGTGCAGCCATGTCCTCACGCTTGTGTAGCCCCAGACTGCTGCCCACAACTGTGAGGGAGGACACACAGGCCCCTCTGAGGGCAACTGCCAAAGCAATTTGTATTTCTAGTATTAGAAAAGACAGAGGCTTGAAATCAGGAGTCCCCTATCCAGCACTGCCGCGGAGTTCTGCCATTAAAACGTGTGAGTAGAAGACACTGAAGGTCTCACTTCATCTGTGTACTTGCTACTTAGCTCCACCAAACTTGTGTTGAGAAACAGCGTGGCACAGAACCTCTAGAACACGCTAGGTACCCTCATGAGCTGTTTTTCGATAGAGGGGACTATGCTGTTATGTTGAAAGTAGGATTGTTTTGTCCGGCTACTGCTCGTTAATGATATTAAGTGCAGTTAGGCAACGCATTTGCTCACTGGTGTCAAGCTGATGATGGCAAATGTCCTCCAACCTACCTGGCTATCTCTGAACCGTCCCCCCAGGCTGCTGCATGACGTTGTCTACTTCCACCCAGGGCAGCAGAAAACTGAACATTGTCACAAACTGAACAAAGACACCCACCATTTTGCTTAGTTTCCCGCACTCCAGAAAATGCCAGTGGTGTAAGGGTTAAGAGCCTCTCCGATAGCAAACTAGTCATGCTGAATTCTTCAGTCACACTGTTGTGAGGTATATAAGTGTTTTTCAAGATTACATATCTCCATAGGTTATACCGTCATTATAAGGAACTGCATTTACACAGTGGGGGAATTTAAGTTGGAAATGTGACACTGCTAGTAAAAACGTGAACTGGAACAAAAATTAACCAGGAAAGAAGCACCTTAAACCTTTCATTTCAAAGAATCTGTGCTAAGCCTGAAGAGAGCAAATAATGAGCAATGAAAGGAGTCTTTGTTATGCCGTGATTTCAAAGCTCTGCCAAAATGTCAAATAATCCATTTAATCAATCAGAAAATTAAAGAATGTGGTAAATTCCCAAGGTAGTTTGAGGTTTTAGCTGTGCCAAGTAATTCAGCTACTGCATGAAGCTTATGTCACAATAACAATTACTTAATAAGTCATTTTTGTCTAACCGTGTTGATGTAAAAATACAATTTAGTTTTCAAATTATTTGCAGCTGTGCTCTTATTGGGATACAGCATGCAATACCTCAGGAGATGTTTACATTTGTTGCTTCAAGTACTGCTTTAATTTAATTTTTATCACACTATATCCTTCAAAAAGTTCCTATTATCTCAACACACTAAGAAATTCATTTCTTAAAATGGGTGTTCATGAGATCATGTGAGAAAGGGAAGACACTATCTGTGGATACACATACAAGACTCATTACGTGCCTCTGACACCAATAGGAAAACTCCTATCATTTCAAATACAGATGCTTTATGATGTTTATATTTCAAATTTGGTGATTTATTTCAGGACAGAGTTTAACACTCTTGAGAATCCTGCATTATCATGACTTAGATTCTGGAAATGTAAAACAGGCTACACTGAACTTTGTTACATTTTAGACTATTTATTTTCTATCCCTCTCAAAGGACAAATTTGACAGACTGGTTACAAACATAGATTTTTGCTGTTAACAAGCCTAATAAAATTACAGATCCATTTTGTTAATGTGAAATTAAATAGAAATGTTTTATTAAAGTAAAAAGTCCAATGAGTATTTAGATGCAATATGTTAGTTCAGAAAACTTGAGAATACTAATTTTGTCTGCCAAAATTATTCACTACTGTTCAATATAAATGATGAAGTTCAGCTTAAATTTAATAAGCCTTAATTTTAAATCAAACTATTTTAGATTTGGTTTTATTATCTACACATTTGCATATGGATTTCCAGGAATTTCTTCTGAACTCTACCTTGTGTCAGTGGCAAGAGACGCATCCTACGTCTACTGTAACAACACGGACAATATCTGTTTTTCTGCCTTATCTTTTAAAAATAGAAATGCTGACACGAAAGAATCATAAACTCTATCAAATATATACCTACACTTCAGTTTCTAAAGTAAAAAAGCATTCAGCACAGCAAACAAAGCCTGACCTGCGCTCCTGACAGCAGGTGGTGCGTGTCTTTGTGATCCTGGAGCCCATTAGCATGATCTCCTTCAGCGGCCGGATGAATAGGGACCTTCCTTTCAGAAGCCACAGTGAGTTTCACAAAAGCTTCTGTGCAGAGGAGGGCTGGAATGAATCCAGAGTCATGCAGCTTTCACTAACCCACTGATCCTTTCTTTGGGCTCCCCATCTCCACTGCCTACCTACCTCTCCCCGTCCCCCGCGTCTTGTTTCCTGGGCTAGTCTCATTTCCTATGGACAAAGACTACAATAAGGACAGTAAAAGTATCCTACAGAAATGTATTGAAATGGGCCATAGGTGGAGAGCTCCTCGGCGTGACCAGGACTTGCACTCAGAGAAAATTCTGCAGAAAATTCAAGAACTTTGGCCAAAGAGTAAGCGCCAACTTTGTATCGACTCCGAGTACTGCTAGTCTCTGGATTTTATCAGACCACGGCATCTCCTCACACCTCCCCTTCCAATGTCATTCAGATGCACAAGTGCTTCCAGGGCTGAAGAACCAAGGAGACACCCACCTCGTTGTATTTTCTTGTGAGGGTAGGAAAAACTAACCTAGACAGCAGGAAGCATAAGAGAAATAACAATACAAATCCTATTTGTCCCAAATAGGTTTACGAGATGATAACTATTTTTTTCCTGTAATGATTCTTGGAGTTTCCCTACTTGCTAAGGTTCCAAAAGTAACCTTAGCAAGTAACCAAGTAAACTCATTCAACATGCCATTTCAGGTTGACCTATTCTATTGAAAACTTAGGTCCAGCCAAAGCGTTTGATTTCAAAGTTGAAAAAAAAAAAAAAATCCGTCAAAAAGTTCAGCCACCCAAGCAAATAATTAGGAACAAGGACCCCAAGTTCTACCCAGAAATATGAGTCATGACATAATGAGAGGCAAGTTTGTAAGGATATGCAATATCTTTAAGTAAATCATCAGATTGAGCTGGAAAAACGGGCACAATTCTGGTCATATGTGCCTTATTCCATGGAAAGAAAATGCTAGTTTTATTTTAGCAAGGACTGTTGAAGAGTAGAAAGCCAGAAACAAATGCCCCCTGTGTTGACAAGGTAGAGAGAAATATCAAAACTCATGTAACGTTTGCCAGATGGTCAAGTTCTGGGTGATAGTTTGTAATTAAAAAGAGTGTATGAGAGAGGAATCGAAAGTAATACACTGAGTATAATATCTTCTAAGAAATCAAGAAAAACAAAGACATTTAGAATACATAGAAAATATTGTAAAGGGTAGTAAAGCATCAGGTTGACAAGGCACCTTTCAAACTAATCCTAGGAATTCAAATAAGACTAAAAATTTGATCAGAACAACTTATGTCTCTCTCTCTGTGCATAGATCCTTCCACCCCTAACCCCACAAACTGAAATAGCACCTCAACTTCTTGTCTCACAACGTCCTACCTCTTTTTCCAAAACCCAGCACGGGGTTGTGGATGAACAATCAACTGACGCTCACATCAGCAAGACAATGATAGTGCTAGGAGAATAGGTAAGTGCCAGTCTCCAGAAATAGCCCCTCCAATTTTATATTTATACAGCTATTGCAAAACCTCTCCTCTTCCTCCAGTGGCATGGCCCTCCCAAGAGTTTACAAAACCTTTCTTACATCCAGATTGAATTGCTGTGATTTATTCTCCATAATGCTACCCTTGAAGACTGCTTTAAAGCACTAGCTCCAGCGGAAAACAACTGCCCTTGATTTTACATTCCCAGCCTCGGAAAACACATCACGCTTGTTTTCAGAGATTTGCACCCTTTCACGGGTGACACTCAAGCTGTTTGCATTGTCCTAGAAAGACTTACGAAATCCTGCTTGGATCTGAGATTGCCGAGAGGTTGCTTCTCCTGAAAACTGGTAGGTACACTACCTAAGACAATATTTTAAAGGCCTAAGTAGCATATTGTCTTGCTCTTGACTCAGGCTGTTAATAAATAAAGAACACGTACAGTATGGACATTTGCAAAATGTTAAAGCGGTAACTTTAACATTTCATCTCTGTGATGAGATCTTGCTTTTTTTCTGACAAGTGACTACATTTTAACATACACACACTTCTTACTCAAATTGACACTGACAAGAAAAATACTCTCTTCGCCATCACAGCAAGGTGTCACTTAAAACCTGATTGTCGAGTTCTTATAACGCATAATTCAAAGAGGTACTTCTGATGTCATGTTGCAGGATTCATGAGAAAGCATATTCCTTGCTCAGAAAAAAGGAAATAAACGGATCAGCTCCACCCTGGAGGCAGAGGGAAAGCAAAATAAATAGGGTAGAAATAATAAAATTTTTCAGGAAAGAATAGACTAAAGAAGGTATCTACAACATCTATGGATGAACTACTACTACAAAGAAAGAAATAATCCCAAACCGACACTCTCGCCTCCAATAACAAAAGAAAAACACGTAAGAAACCCAAAATGTGTTTAAGGTGTGACCACTCCAGGACAGGTCATTGCTCACTAACTCCTGGGTCAAACACTCATGGCACTTGGAGTTGCTTATGAAGCGAAGTCAGTGGGGTTACATCAGCAGACACACCACGAAGAAAGGGATCAAAGCACAACAGCACTGTTAGGCCATCCCAGTGCCTCGTTTACGGGGATGTATTTACCTCTGGTGTTATTTCAGAGGATTGTAACGTTCCTGGCATTTCTCTCCATGGATTTGACTGCACCCCTTTGCAACTTCTATTTGGAAAACCAGATCTAGGCAGTTTCCAAAAGCCACGCTTAAGTTTTTACTCTTATCCCCTATTTCATTAGGCAAATGGGACAAATAAAGTTGGCAAGAGGAAAGCTCCTACAGGTATGCTGACAGTCCTTGTTCTGGCAGACATGAACCGGTCCTGCTCAGGCTCCAAGGAAAAAGCTTTGCCCTCAGCAGACACAAAGCAGTGTAGCTGCATTAGCCCGACACAGAGCCAAATCTTCTATTTTCAGCACCTCACCCTAGAAACACAGGCAGAGTAAGCCCATATCAGTGTCCAAAAGGTCAGGTAGGCACTCTGTATAATCTAGAAGCGGGGGGAATAAATTTTTCTTTACTGGCCAAATCTCCTTCAAATCATAGAAAGCATGTATATTATTCCCTGAGTGAACACATCACACCGGTCTGTACTATTAGATGTCCCCCACAAAAAATGTGGGTATGACAGTGGCCCCAGTGACAAAACCTGCCTTTTGAAACTCAATTCTGAGTTCCCTCCTTTAATCCTTACTATTAGCCAAGGTGGAGGCAATCATTTGCACAGTGAACTTCATGCTGTGCTAATAAAGCAAAGTGCCTTAACCTATTCATACCAGGTTACTTGAGGGTTTAAAAACAGCATCAACGTATTCAGAAAATACGTACATTGCCTTTTCAGAGTAGTTTTTGCTAAAATGCACAGTATTCATTAGCTTCCTTTGACCGCTGCAGAACCAGAACTACTACAGGAGAATGAGCTGGATTCTCCTCAACTGTTAACAATGAAAAAGTTATTTCACAAGTTCCAGTCACACCTGTGTAAATTTGTTGAAAACAAGGGCATTGCAAAGGAAGTAATCTAGCAAGATTAATGGGTTGGTACTGCTTAAACTGAGGAGTTAATTTTTGGTCAGTAAAATCCTTCCAAACTGGTGCCGATGTACAGGAAAAGAGCTCCGCTCTCCTTTAAGATCCCATGTTCAACCATTTGGGTTGGCACCTAAAAGAAGTACTTCAACTTGGAGAACACTTGACTCTGGAAGTAATTTGGAGACAAAATACAGTACTGAAAATACACTCTTCAGGTGGGACTGTAGACTACTTTTCAAAGTATAGTCTGCAGTAAAGATGAATTGCATATTATTTAAGACTGACAACAATATAGTTTAACTGCAATTCATCATTAAACGGGCAGAAATGGAGAAAAAGAGTACAGGAGCCTATGTGAAACTATTTTAAATACTTTGTCCCAGATGTCTGAAAAGTAATCACCAAAGTATATACTGAAAACACGAAGACAATTTTTATCTTAGCCAAATACAAAGTTGAAAAATAAGCCCAGTTTATTCTCTTGGCAGTACACCCTGGACACTCTTGGAAGCAATTTTGTTAAAACATAAGGAAGAAAATACTTTGCCTTTTAACAGAAGTCTGAAGGTAACTTGTTTTACAGGTTTTTATAAATTTTTCTTCACAGGGCAGCATTGGACCAAACTGCTATCTACCATCTTTGTAAGCCCAAGTAAGACTGAAATAATTGCCACACAGCATATGTGAATTTAATCAAGGTTAAAGTCTCTGTGTGCTATTTGATTTAAACCAGACATTTGAATTTATAATAAAATGGGAAATATACCTCCTGCTTAATTATTGCTGGGCTTTTTCACCAGAAGATGACCTTCGTTACAATAATGAGGAAGTACTTTTTAGCAGACAAAAAATTCACACCTGAGAGAAATAATAAAGGAGTCAAAGTACCAAAAATCAATAATGTTTTATTAACATATGCTTCAGAGAAAGAATACAGAAGGAAAATCATAAATAGTTGCATCAGAATAAATAACATTCCCCCAAATATTCCCAAAGGAAATTGGTACCCAAGAGCGAAGCAGACGGAGCAGTAAGGCAGTATGTGGAATGGCAGCACTGTAAGGAAATTGTCAGAAATTGTTTTCTGCCCCCAACACTGTCAGCCTTTATCTCAGTTCCAGAGAGAGAAAAGATCACGCGCTTTCAGAAAGACACGTAAGCAGGGAAAAGAATTCTTTTTTAATCCCCAGATCATCTCTCAGATTTGCTCTCGCACATGGAAATAAAGAACCTGGACCACTCGCTAACAGGATAGACCTTGCTTTGATTCCTTCTTAATTTTCAAGCATTTAGAAATTCATTGGCTTTTCTTTGTATTCATTTTGGCATGTGTTTATTAGCTATATTAAATTCTTAGCTTAGCGTTTCATATACAGTGTTATCTTTGGCAGAAAATGAAAGATGTATGAACAATTTAAACACTGAACACTGATGTAAAGATGGATCGGCTCGTTACAAACTGATTTCCTCTCATCAAAATACGTGGGTGAAGGATGAAGAAACAAAATGCAAAAACATGGTAGTCAACATGGTGACATACTAAATCATCTTCCAATCATTCTCAATAACACTACAACTACAGCATGCTATCCTGATGGCCCCATCTGAGTTGATGATTTTTCACAATGTATTTCATGGCTTCCATCCCTACATGAGACTTTATTACTATCACATAGGAATAAAAAGCCATAAAACACTAGAGTGAATTTATCTTGATCAGATGCAATACTTATTTTCTTCACATGATTTCACCACCATTCCAAAACTAACCAATGATTTCATGCTACATTACTGAACATTTTAAACTACATTTCAATGACAAGGAAGACACTGAAACGGTTACATCACAAATTAACAGAGCTTTAGCCTTTAAACACATTCCTACCTACGAGAGTCAAGAAACAATCACAAGACACAACCATTTAATTCACTGATAAAAGACAGGACACCACAGAAAAATATCACTTCCACATACATCTTTCAACACATAAGGAAAGACAAGAGACACAAAAGAAACTGGTATAGATTAAAGCTATGAAAGCACCACTACCAGCATCTTTTAAAAACTATTTTCCACAGTAGCTTCCTGGCATGCATTAAAAAAAATTTCAGACTCCATCACTAAGACATCTTTAAGACATCTGAGCTTAATTGGAGAAACAAAGCAAAATTCCCTGCTTATGGCACTGAAACAGCTACTACCACAGAGCTGCTCGCTACTAATATGACTCACTCATCCCTAGGACTTCTACCTTCTTGGCTACGATAAATTTACTGTAGCTCCAAAGTCCATATTTCTCCCAATGAAAGACCAAATGAGACAAATTATAGTATACCCTTATTTTCTAAGCCAGACTATGATACTGAGGTCCTGGTCTGAAAACAGTTATTTATTAATGTAATTACTTTTCATCTTCTTATTACTACTAATTGGCCAAGTTGAAACACAAGTCTCCAGGGTCATTGAAAAGTCAATACAATAATTTAACTGCCATTTGAAAATAATTTTGCTTGTACCCTTGCAAGCAAACTAAGCTGCATCAGAACTGTCTTGTTAAGCTAAAAGTCTCTGCTTTACCAAAAATATTTTACATTTTCCCAGCCATGTAACCCCACTGGCATGGTACCAATATTAATCTGATCTACTGTTGACACTGGAACTAAAAATTAACTCAGGTTTGATTTATATACTGCTATCCTTTCTTGCCTACCAAATCCTATTTCTTGCATAATATAATGTTGATAGCATAGAAAAGAGCAAGAAATCATTAAATGAAAGGAAGTGCATAAATAAATTCAATTATCATGCATAAAACATGCAAATGATTTAAAGACTGCATATGAAACTCTAGTTTATATTCATTAATCTCAGGTTGCACTTTTGAGGGAGAAAGAGACACTAATCGGGTCCAGATTAATGCACTCCCAAACCTTCCAATTTGTTTTCAGGTGAGGGTTAAATGAGATGTATTAAAATAAACACAGCTGCTCACCTTCCCCAACCCAGTTTCATTTGTGGGAGAAGGTGAAAACTAAAAAGTATAAAGTAAATTGTAGGCTTGGTGTACTGAGAATTTGGGCTTTTCCTGTGCTTCTCAGGACTGCCACTTACCCACTGCAGCTCCATTTTTTTTTTTTTTTTTTTTTTTTTTGGCTAGGAAGATAACTTTGTGCTGGAAACTGTTGTCCAAAACCCCAGCTAGTGACTTGACATGGAGAACAGGGCGGGGAGTTTTTAGGCTTGCCTAAATCCTGCCCTGTTTTCCTCCCATCCCTACCCTGAATGATGCTGCAGATGGACCACTTTAAATTGCACGCAGTCGCATCTAAAAGGGGCTCGGTCCGAAACCGGCACGTTGCTGCCACGCCGATCCGTTAGGTGGGAAACAGGGATTGATGAGCGGACTGGAGCGTTCGCCTTTGCTCACCCAGCCAGCAGAAACACGGTACGTAATGGGGGCAAACCCCTTCGACCCACCAACCGGCTCCGGGTTTCGCTGCCCGGGGATTCCCCCCAGCCTCTGCCGAATTAGCTGGGTATAAAAATAGGGGTCCCCCGGCTCCCCCTTCCCTCTCCCGCTGGAGCTGGGTGCCGGTCCCTGCCCCTCGCCCTTGCGTGGGGGGGTCCCGGGGATAAACCACCGAGAAGAAGCCCAGCACCCGCAACAGCAGAGGAAGGGGAATCGGCGTTCCCGGGGCTGATCCTGCCTCAGGAGAAAGGGAAGCACGTGGGAAGGACAATGCGAGTTTTGGTCCAGAAACAAAAAAAAGAAGGGAAGGGCCCGTTCCCGTCGGCTGGCAGAGGAAGGTTAAATAAAGCAAACAAAAAAAGGTCACCCAACTAATTTTGTACCGAAACCAATGAATTTGGATGAGAGGCCCAAAGGGGAAAGGTTAGGGTGTTATCAGTGACATAATTTCTCTTCCCTTTTGTTAAAATAATTGGAAATTAAACCACTCCAACACAGTGGGACGCACTTTCTGCAGGGTGGGAAGCATTCAAAATCTTACATTTCTCTGATTTTTTTTTTAAATGTTATCCTCCTGAACTACAGACATTACACCATGAAAGCACGAGAACACATACATGTAGACTCAAACATATATTCACATATATGGTTTCAGACACAGACCCACTTCTGCTGGCAGCCTGACTCTGAGAGCTTTTTATTAGAATTAATTTCTGCATGTTTGCAGATGCTAAATTAGTTGCAATAAATAACAACAATAAGGCTGAAATCTGTCAACATCTTGACAAATATTCAGAGAGCCATTTAGTTAGGAAATATGCTTATGATATTCATTGCTCCTAAAAGAGAAAATGATTATACAGTAACTAAACCCTAAGTAAGAGCTAAAGATATTCACCTCATGAAGCCATTTCTCAACTAGCCCCTTGGCACTTGCTGGAATTATTCGCAGCACGAGCTCTACTTTTTCATTTTCTGCTGACTCCATGTGGGTAATTTCTTTCTCATGATTAAAAGTGAGCTTGGCAATTCCTTCAAAGCATTTCCTTAGGTGTGGTTGGACGTGGAGTGGATCCTTTGTCTCAGAAAGGATTCCTGAGAGATCATTGCTGCATTGAGAGAAAAAACCTGAAAAACGATAAAAAATGAACTTTAGAGGTATTTATACAAACATATTTTACACCAACACCAACAGCAGACAGATGAAATGGACTGTTTACCTTAGAAAGAATAGTCTTTTCTTCGCCAAATAATCGTTCAAGGCCTTCCTGAATGTCATCCAAAAGCGATTCTGCCTCCTTCAACTTATCCAGCATCTGGGGCTGCGAGATAACCCTCGTGGCATTGGTCTCCTTCACTGACTCCTTCGTTATTAGCCTCCTGGTGGGTGAGATAGAATACAGTGAATGTAATAACCATACTTCACACAACAGGCTCTCTCTCTCTCTTTTAAATTGAAAATCCCCTTATTACAAAACAAGGGGTGTTCTTTTTCTTCTACCTTTAAGTAGGACTGCCACATTCATTGCTTTTTACAAAAACGCAGCTGCTTTTTAAGCTACAGATAAATAGAATCTGCTAGGCGGTAATTCTGCTCAGTCTGAATGCATTATTTTCTAAGTCACTTTGGCGAGGGACTTTTTATTATAAACTGGAATGAACAAGGGAAGTCCTTTTCTCAACTAATTATGACTACACTTTGTTCTATACTATTAACTTACAATGCTAGACTGATCAGCTTTTTTTTTTGCTTTTTTTTTTTTGGCTTCAGCGAGTTCAATAAATTAACATGCTTTTTCTGGGAAATTAGAGAGCTAATTATTAAGACTTTATAGACTAATGATGAAAATATAAATAACACAGAACAATAAAGAATGGTGTATCAATAACATTCGCACAATCCCTTTGATGTGCACAATGTAATTTCCCATTTTAACACCACTGACGCATGGATGGGAGTTACTTTGACTCCATCTACAGAATTTTCGTCTCATAAAGATTTGTTAAACTGGATATTTTCTAAGAACCGAGGAAAAAGAGCAAAGCCGAAACACCATTTTTCATATACCTATCCCTGGCACCCATTTTGTTTTCCTATTGTTGGACTTTCAATTTATAAAAATCGGGAATGACAGAAGGGAAGGCAAAGCTATAAAGACACTAAACCAGACAAACATCAGGACTTCTGTTGTTACTTTTCCCACTACAAGACATAATGTAGTATGTCTGAGTTGAAAAATAGTTGTGTGTAATTTTTTTACTCAGCTACTTTCAAGAATGGCTTAGTTTGCAAAGAACAGTTTGATATTGCCCAGTAATACCAAAAACCAGAACATAGTTCTGAGGTTTCCGGACCTTCAGTGATCCAGACTGCTTGGCTTTGACAAAGGAAAAGATACTCAACTACATTCCAAGTGGACAACACCACATTTACCTCAACTGTTGTCCATAGCTCGTAACTACTGGTACACAAAGACTCCAATAATGAAATGTAAACATTTAGATATCACCACATAGTTCCTTTTATGCAACACACACTGTGATGAACTGAATTTAAATAAATAAATAAGAAAAATCCTTTCTCTTTATTAATTCAAATTCACTTTCAATACTTATGAGTTGAAAACCATCACTATAGTAGAAAGACCTGTTGACAGAACTGCTTCTGTCCAGCATTCAAGATTACAAATTAGAATCCTGGAAACAAGAACTTGCTCAGTGAAAGAAAACTCACACTGCCACCATCTTAATATCCTACCTGCATTCAAAATAATCCCATCCCTATGCGTTTCTGCCTGAAATATTATGAGGGATAGTTATTATACATTTTTCAAGCACCTACTGTAAGAAGATACATACGTACAGCCAACAACAGTGTCATTGCTTTGAGATGCTAAAACTTGCTACTTCCATGAGGCATTTCTCAGTCCTCTGATACACTTGGCAAACTACGGACCCTTTTGGGTTGCTGGTCTCCATATCTGGAGGCCAACCTGGATGCTGGAGTGCCAGGAGAAGCCTAATTCATGTAGAATTAAGAACAGCAAAACGGTTCTACTGAGAAATAACTCTACATGTACCAGTGGAGCTTCCAAGATGTGAGAGTAAATGAACACATCCACACAGACATTCATTACCTACACTTTATTTTAGTGCCAAGCTGTGTGTTTGTGTACACTCAAAATAGGTCCTTTCGTATTATCTCTGAAACAAGGACACTGTCTAGTGTACTGCCAATTTAGGTATGTTATCTTTTGTACTAAAGTAATAAAGGAATTTTGAAATGCTTATTCCTGCTTGCTTAAAAATATATCTGGATCTGTCCATTTAGCAACACTTCTTTTCATGATGTGACAGTAAGGATGCTAAAGAAATAACCGTGAATGAGAGAAGGCTTGCCAATGTGGGGTACTGTTTTCCCTAAATTCATTTCAGAACTAAAGCTGTTCTCAAAAATTTTGTGGCCAACTTCCAGGCATACGACTGGCCTTCAGATTATTGAGTATCCCACTTCCAGCATTGCTAATATCAATGATGCACAATACAATTTGATTAAAAATGAACCTATTTTATTTCAGCTGCATCAATTAAAGACAATGAAATAGTCAGATTGCACCCTGTGCTCATCCTCTGTCAAGTACTGACTGACAGCTTTCCACAGAAGCCAAGGTTATGGTGCAAAATGATTAAGTGACTCGACAAACATTACAGCCCTAGTAGAGGCCCATTTACATACAGGGACAAGATCTATAAACTCCCAGTTCTGTACTTTATCCATCTGACTATGTTTCCCTACACTTCAGAAGGGAGAATCAAAATGAAGATGAATTCAGGAAAAAGAAAAAAAAAAACCACCACATATCTTTACCAAACCTCTTTGTAGCTACTGCTTTGCCTTGTAACTATATACAAGTTAGCTACCTACGTCTTCCAGTATATTTCTTGCACGATTAAAAGCAAGTGTTTTACAGGTGCTTTTTGATATGCATGCACTTTCAATATTCTGCAGGTCATTCAATAGCACATCAGCTATAACTAAACACAGACTTAATACTCTGGGGAAGTGACAGCATCAAAGGCCAATTTTTACGACTTTCCCTTGCCTGAAATGAAACAAATCTCTAGGTCCTGACCATATGGGGAGTAAGTTAACAGCCAAGAGCTTACCATTTCTCATTGACAGCTCTCCTTGTGCTGTCCTGGAGTTACATGTGACCCAGAAGTTGAAATCACTGCTCCATAATACCCTGCGTAAGTCACAAAAATGAAACCAGATATCCAAATGAGTTGAAAAGAAAGCATTTTCTCCCAGGTATAAAAATATTTGACACCAAAATCCTCTAATAAATATTTTGCTAAAAACATTCTTTACCTGTTTCCAGTTTTACTTCATGGAGTACAATGAGAAACAAGCCATGCACAAATGCTTGTTTGCCTTTCTCACTTGAATGATTCACTATACTTACTGGGAGGCTGTGTATCTGTTGTTTCCAAGCTCACATCATAAAAACTAAACAGAAATCAATTTAAGACAATGAACTTTAAACTTCATTTTCCCCCTCGGTATTCTAAAGTGGCACAGCTAAGTTGGAAAAGTTTTAAATAATGAAAGTCACTGAAGCCTAAATCACATACAATGGTGAAAGCTGAGATGTGAGATGGAGATGAAATCTAAAAGCTAATTAAATTCAACAAGAGCCTCTCAAAGGCAACATACCAGCTTAGCCTCCCATGCTAATATTTCGTTTTGAAGGGTGCAGTAAATGGAGGGCCTTTCACGGCTGCAGATTTCACAATGTGATCCACCAGCTAAACCTGAGAGGGGAGAAAAAAAAAAAAAAAAAAGATTAGATGCATGGATTACTGTACTGAATAGATGCCAAGGCCAAGATAAAAAGAATAGATAAGTTAGGGCTTCTGAGGAGCTAAATTTGAAGCCAACCAGCAAAACGGATTGAACCTTATTACCTCTAGTCACTGAGAAATTCCCTAGACAGTTGGATGTAATTTGAAAAGGTCAGAAAAAAATTTCCTTCACAGTATTATTGCTTCATGGTTTAAGGGTGTACGTTTGTGAGATGCCAGCTCTAATCATTTTTATTGACTTGCTCCAGAGAGACAGACAGATGCACAGGAAGGCAAGACAGATGGAAAAGATGTATCCTACCTTTGTTTCCAGTTCTAAAAAATATCACAGTATTAGGTATGTTTTAATGTTAATAATTTCAGTTTATCCTTTGCCATCTCTGAGAAGAATGTGCCTTGTTTCTCTAAGTCAGCCACAAAAGGGGGAAAAAAAACCCTGTGCATATCATTGGAAACTTGCTACAATTTTTCATATTTGATCTGAGCGTTCATTGAATTCCATGTGAATCTGAAACATATAACTGAAATTCAGTAAGTGTAATAGGATTTTCTAGACAATTTTAGGTATGCTCAGTTGATTTTTCTTTTCACCTAAAAGGGAGCAGTTCTCACTGAACAAATTATAAGAATGACCTTCAACATACTGACAGTACAAGCTTTGTTATCAATGTGGCTGTGCTGGAAAAAAAACCAAAATAAAACAAAACAAAAAAACCCCAAAACAAACAAACAAAAAAACCAAAAAAACAAACTCACCCCGGTTAAAAGCATTTCATTCTTTGACTTAGCATACACAGATGCTTGTAATCAAATATGAACATTTGCTAACATTACACTTACAGTCCATTTTTTTTGTCATGCAATTAAAATCAAAGGAGATTTAACAACACAAAAGCAGAATTAGCCACCCCAATCCCTGGAAAAGTTTAATTAACATTAGATTTTCTTTTGTTCAGAAGACATTTCTCTTCCATTCATAATACAAACATCGGTATTCACTGTATCCTGGCTCTGAATGCACTGCAGAGGCAATTTTAATGGCCATTAAAGTACAGCTCTGCGAGTTCCTCTACTGTATTATGTTTATGGAGCCCGCCTGAAAGCTGACTAAAACTGTTTCCACTTGGATAAGAAAGCCATTTCCATATGGTCATGTTCCCTCCCCTCAAGCCCCGTACATTCAGAGAGTAACAAGAAATTGCAGCAGAAGAGTTGCATATATATTCACTCCTCCAGAACTTTATAGCTCTGAAAGGAAATCACAAAGGCTTAGCTGTAGCAAGGAACAAAAAGCACGGGGAATTGTTCCGCTAATGGAAGCTGTTCCTTTCAATTGAAATGGGACTGTTCCCCGATAGAAGAGATACATGGACCATTTAAACTCAACACTTTCTTCAACAATTTAGGAAGCTTTCGAAAGAAGACATGCGCACCTGCATATATAGAAAGGGGGCTGGGGAGAGGCAATCACATACTAGATTTATAACAATTGATTTAGACTCTACTACTCTTTTTTTTTTAATCAGGCTCCCACTGTCAGCTTCAGGATGATGCTGAAACAGAATACAAATTTAGGGTTTTTTAAGATCACAGATGTGTAACTACAGAGGAACCCTCCAGTTTCTGTGGCAACATGACAACATTGTGATTTTTATTCCTCTAACTTTTTTCCAACAGGAGTGATAGAGAAATTAAGCTCTGTCATCCTCCTGATCTAAGCTCAAAGACGAACTCGTGAAACCTATGAATCTTTTTGCCAAAACCCCCCTTATTCATCATGAAAATAGGGAACATTTGAGACACAAACATTTAATGTCAGAGACTCAATTTTCCAAAGACTACTCCTCCAACATATTTTGATGCCATTTACAACACAGTAATGTGATGCCACCTCATTCCATCTTTGCAAGACCCTCACTTCTTTTGTTTCCTTTTTTTTTTTTTCCCCCTGTCTCCTCAAGAGCAGCATGTGTTAACAGACAAGTAACTTAAATCCTGATTCATCATACCAGATGTAGAAGGGAAGGATAGCAAGAGTGACAGCACTTCTGTTGCACTATTAGTAGAATCCACCGTCTGGAGGGCCCCAGTAACACCAGTAAGGACACCTTGGCTTGGCTTTAGATTCAACAGCTCTAGTTCCTGTGGGAAAAGGGATTCTGCCTTTTGGTGGTTTTGTTCTCCCCTTGCTGGTCATTTCTTAACAGTGGCACGGGACATTTCATCTCGTTTCTTGGAAGTGATGCTGTGTGATCTTGCATATTGTCCCCTCTCTCAAATCAGCCAGGATTCAAAGACCGTTCAAAGAATGGAGACAGTGTCTTTAAGATTTTCAGTACGAAATCCTTCTCACTCTATCTGAGCCAACAAACATGTGGGAGAAACTGGGACTTTGATAAGACAACCAGCTCATGATACTCTATCCAGAGAGAGACGAGCTGATCCTATCTAACCCTCACACATTGGCGGTAACACTCTCCCCCTTTTTATAAAACTGTATGCCTCCCATCTGTGGCTTTTATTTGCCATGCTGATGGTAAAATTACACAAAATTGAAATTATTGCTAACTCTCACGGTAACAATAAGGTTAGTTAACCACTGAAACAGATTGCTCGGAAAGGTGAGAAATTTTCAGTTACTTCTAATCAGGGTCTATTTTTAAACAATATTCTCACAGTTCAACCACAAGTTGTTTGGTTAGGTGCAGAAATCACACTTCTCTCCTTTCCAGCCTTTAAATCTATAGGGTTGTGACCCAGGTGGAATGCCAGTTGGTGTAACAGGATTGTACCACAGCAGTGATCTGGTAGGGTTTCTTTCTTTTTGTCTTTCTGTGTCTGACTAGGAGACTGCGACTTTTATACATACTAAATTTGAAAATAAAGACCTCACAGTTCTGTGTCCAAACAACGACAGAAATTGTAGCTGCCTTTGTCTTGTGAGCGTTGGATTACTGAAACCTGTTCAGCACATGATTTTAACTGTAGCCAATCAAAAAAGGGGAATCCACACAATAAATTGTGTTTTCTATTGGAAGCACACACCCCTGCGAGCCACAAGACAGGTATTCCCTGTCTGCCTTTCGTTAGCTGACTTGAATGCATCATCTCCTTCATTTCAGATGCAAAGCCCCTCCTCCCCACACATCTGATATCGAAGTGAAATGCCGTTTGTCTGCCCTGACCAACAGCCAGACTCCTCACGGGACTCGAGGGAGGGCTGGATTCTCCTTTCTGTTTTATCAAGTCTAGAGGTTGCCCTTGCACTCTTCCATTTTGTTCTGAGCAGCAGAGATGCCCAAGCTGTACCCCTCTTCTTAAAAGAACAACAAACAAACAAAACCACAGCAAAAAGCTGGTTACAGAGCATGTCCCAGACACAATCCTAGTTTTAAATGAGCACCAGTGTCATTCCAACCTGCAGCAGGCCATGTTGCTCACCTATATAGTGCACACAAAAGAATTAGGTAACTATTTTACAGATAAGGAGGAAAGGCTTGAAAGATGGATGAGTATCATTACTAAGATTAACTCCAATAAGCAGAGTTAGCTGGTAGCTACCAGTTTTATTACTTTCAAGTACTCCAACAGATCTTCTCCTTTCTGAATGGACTAGCTACTAGAAAAGGTTGATGACTTCTCTTCCTTCTTTTTAAGCTCAATATAGAAGGACTCTCAAAGAAAGCATAGAAAACATTCCAGCTTCTTACATCATATTGGGGCAGCTAAGCCTGTTTTGCATTCTTCAGAATATGTCTGAATATCAATGATCTTAAAGGTCTTTTCCAACCTAAATGATTCTATGATTCTGTGTCAGTTAAACATAAACTAACCATGTGCTCTGTCTTAAAAGCCACTCTATGATGTGCACAATTTGACCCCATCATTTTTTGCTATACAGAAGAATTAAAGCACTCTCAAAAAAGGCTGTAGTACACTTACTCGATGTAATGTTTATGTCTTAAATACCAACTCATTCGTAAAATAAATTAGACCTTAAAGACATAAGGAAAAAAAACCCCAACTTGTGGATTTACTATGCATAAAAGTCCATCTTGCCAAATTCCATCACATGAACGCTGTATCAGCTCCCAGCTCTAATATCGTTAAAATTAACTTCCAACAAATTAGGTTTGGGAACAATGAAATGCAATTAAAATACTGTATGCACTGCAGCAGAAACAGATAAAATTTTATGCATGTTTAGTGGGAGAAAAGAAATATAAAATCTCTTTTTGTTATTAAATTCGCTAATAAAAGGATCGCTAAAAATATATATAGGTCCAGGAAGAATTTATAACTGATTTTTTCTCTCAGCATTTTAACTAGCAATTCAATGTCGGTTGATCACATGGAGAAAGCAAACCTGAATATTTGCATCATCAACAGCTGCTAACACATGAATTCTTCTGTCTCTCTGAGATGAAAAGTGAATAAAAAGTGAATATATCTTTCCAATCAGCAGTCATTTTAAAAGCATTCTCTGCAATGCAGTCCTTAATGATTTGGGCATTACACTTCAAACTTTAAGCCTTTCATCTATTCTTCAAGAGTAATATTTATATCAACAGCCAGAAAGAATCTTTCTTCAGTGTATTGTTGAATCCTCTCCAAGTTGTACACACTATAAATAATTACTTAACAAAATTGAATCTCGATTTTTGTACATTTGTTTTTTGTTATTAGAACTGATTTTGGAACCCAGAACATATGTGTGAGTAAATTGTTTGGCTGCCCTACAGAAGTATAATGGAGATGCAGCCAAGGTTCTCCTCATGCTGTTCGTCATCACATCAAGCAATGTAAAGTTTATATAATGCAACACAGACACCACAGGTTTCTTTTTCAAATTGTGTATAGCTAAAAGGTGTGTATCTTTTTTAGGCCTCAGACTTCACTCTGAGTCAAGTTCACTCTCTGTGGGTTCTACTCCAAAAATTTAACTTTAAATACATTTAAACCTAGTAGCAATGGCAAGAAACCTTCTTTTTAAGGCCAGGCTTTCTTTAATGTCTACTGTTAACTTAGGAGTTTGATTTCTTTAACATTTCTTTAACACAAGATTCAGTGAAATGCTTTTGGCTTTCTGAGCTGACAGAGCGCTGACCCCTCTCCAGCCACATCAAAGCCAGACAGCAGTAACGTGCACTTTCTTTTTGTTGGATTCCATTTTTTGTACAGCGAAACCAACCTTCAGTTATGTAATATGTGTATATAAATACGTATACATCTATAAATATGTAATGTTTATATTACAAATAAGGCCCAGAGTGAATGGTCAGGACCAAGGAGTTACTGTGCTCTGTACAAGCAAGACTGGATACGCCTGTTGCCCTGAGGAGCCTTCCATTAAGTTAAAAACTATGGTGGTTTGATTATTTTTTAGCTGTCCATGATAGTCTTGTGACATTTCATTATTTGTTCACTCACAGTACATTTGTCATTGACAAACAAGCACAACAGTTAAAATCGTACTGTTGATATTTATGCCTCTCCTCCATGACATGCTATTTGTATGAATGCATTATTATTTTTTTCGTTATTTGTATCACAGTAGTGCCTGGACCCCCCAGCTGAGAGCACCACAGACTAGAACCCACTTTGCTCTCTCAGAGGCCTTACAGCTGATCCAGACGAAACAGAAGTTGGAAAAGAAAGAGAAACAAAGTGACTTGCCTAAAAACTGCCTTTTATCCCTCCCTCCACACATGCATGGCCACACTTTTTTTTAAAGAGGGGAAAGAGAGCTTACAGAGAAATATATTGTACAAGTAAGGAATCAAAGTTTGTACTACAATGAGGAAACGGGGAAAGAATTAAGATTGTGCGTAACATTTTACAACACACTGACATTGTTGAAGGCAGCCTCAAGTTGTGTAGGTCCAAAAGGAAAAGGACAATCATGGCAAAAACATTTTAAAATCATATAGTCTAACTGAAAAAAAAAGGCTTGATAATATCAAGATTTTATTTTACACATCTAAGGGCTCATGTGCTTGGAAGGAAATATTTTGTTCCACTGGGAATCTGGCTGAGCCTTCTTCCTTCTTTCCAAAAGTACCATGTCCATTCTCATACCCGGAGAGAAAATTAACATTAAAATAGCCTCCGTTTTAAACATGGTCTGATACTACTCTGGAGACTAATAAGCATACAGAAAAATTGCATCTAAGAGAAAAAGAACTTTTTTTTGCAGGATATTTGCAAAAAGACACTGGTAATTGTTGGAAAATGCTCCAAATTTTGGAACGATGGTCACCCAAAGTGGAATTCGCAAGAAGAAGAGAGGTGGTGAGAGTTTTTATAAATTTCCTGCATGATCTTTGCAGCCATTTTGATGGGCTATGCATTTGTACATGTATACATGTATGAGTATATCAAATACAGGTAGAAACACACTCCCTATACTATGCAAAACACAACTTTTCAGACAGGTCTTTTCACTAGCCTAAATGCACTTAGGCATATTTTTATCTGGTCATGCAATTTTCCTTCTGAGAGTTTTTAGGCTTGGAAAAGCCTTTATTCAAAAATCACATATCTTATAGTAAATATTCACCCAAATTAAATGCCCTACGTTTATGGCAACATAAAAATGCCACACACAAATTGTTCCATAACTACCACACAGGCACCAGTCAGCGTGTATATCAGACTTTGGAAAGCATCAAACTAAATGCAAATATGCATACTGCTTATTCTACTTCTCGGTTTGCACAGCTGACAATTGACACCTGAAATAGTTCATTAATAGACACTCTAACATAAGAAAACTTACTGTCTTATGTTGAGGCTTTATTCATTTCATGACAGTTCTGTCTGAAATAGGAACTGGTCCAAAGTATGTGTATCATAGGTTCACACACGTGCACACTCACCCAAACACATACACACTATTTGCTAGAAGAGAGGGTTGCAGCAGCATTGATTTAATCATCAATGGCCAGTGTAGATGGAGGAAACACAGTAATAAATGAGGGACTATTGGAAGAGATGTAGTAAGAGCAGGGATACGGAAGGACGCGAAGAAGGCAAGAACTTTCGATTTAATGTGATTGACAAAGATGCTAATAGAGTTGACTAAGAAAGGAATTTATTTACATAGCTTGGGTCTTCCTTTCTGAGCATTCCTCCTGCATAGACATGGACAACAACACGAAAAGCAGAGTATCTCTAATCTGACAGAGAACGTGATACTGACTCAGTCTATTTTTACTTCTCTTACTATCTTATGTAGTTTTATATAGTTGAAAGTAATTTTAGATTTAAAGCAGAATGTATTGTAATTCATGTAGAGAAATATAACATGAACAATGCAGTCTGTATTAAAGAACAGAGCAAATTTTAGGAAATTTAATTAAAAAGTAGATGCAGTGAAGACCACTGATGAGAGAAAGAAGAAATTTTTGGTTATCGGTCTTGATTTGATGGAAGTTTGCAGATAACACACAGTTATTGCACTTCCCTTACATAGTGGTGGCTTGTAATATGGGCATGAAGTAAATTAATGGATGAAAAACAGTAGGCTGAAGCTGAAGCTGAGCAGAAGAGAGATGACAGGGTCTAGCAAAGAAAAGCATGTGGAGAAGTTCACATACAAAGTGAGTGTGATTAAAAACATTACACAGAAATAGTTGATTAAGTAGGAGTTTGCAAGTCTTTTTGAAATCCATGCTGACACAAGACACTTAGAAAAAATTATTCACCATTGGTGATAGTACTTTTAGATGTCTACAGTAGCCTACTAGGTTAACACACTTTGGTTTTGCCTATCAAAGGTAAAAGATCTCTTTTTCAGGTGCATAGCATCACTCATATGCTATTAGAAAGAAACAGCAACTGTAATAAAGGAGGACCAGCCAAAAACTCATGGCCGGGCTAAAGATCTTAAAGTAGAAGGGAAATATGATCAACAGGAGAAATCAAAATTACCTAAATTGTGTACCAAGCATAAGGAGAATGGAACAGAGAGGAAAGAGGATCAGGGTAAATGATGAGGTAAGATATAGTCACGGTACAGCAACAGAAGTCAGAGTGAAAGTAAAAATAGCAACTGGACTATAAGAGAAAAGGAGCCTGGAGAAGGGGGACACACAGAGCCTGGAAGAGACTAGAGGACTTCACTTCTGACAGGGTCCTGAAGGATGACTTTTTAAATAGGGACCCTCCACACCAGCAGATAATTGGAGCTGGAACGTGAATATGAAGAGAAAGAACATGTTATATATGCTCCTCTTTTTTTTTTTTAATGAGTGTTAATTGCATAATTAACTTCAAAAATAGAAAACATTTAGTTGATTTAAATTGTATAGATTCATTGGAGAATAAACATATTCACTTAGTTTAGCAGCAAGAAATTGTGCAATAGATGTAGACTAAAACTAACTTAAAAAAAATTTCAAGTAACTGAACCATAAGTGCTTTCCTGTAAGTGAACTGCAAAGTGTTCCTGTAAACTTATAACAAAGAGACTATTTCAGAACACAAGCAGACCAGACCTTGAAAATCCAACATATTAAATTAGGATAGATATGAAAAACGTCAAATACTATTTATAAAAGCAGAAGATGCTTTTCAACTTGCAGTCTATGAAGAGATTTCCCAATACAGCAATAACATGTTCCTTGCTTTGAGAAGTACCTTGGCAAGTCAAAGAGGTAGCCCACAGAGCCAATACTGACACATTAATTGCTTTGAAGACCAGAAACATTGCACTGAGTTCGCAGCAGCAGGAACCTTGAATCCAGTGGAAATATCAGAACAGAGGGGATGAATACGTATAGTCACTCAACTCATTCACAGAGCAGTAACGAACACAACAGTGCCTCATCTTTCCTTCCAAGTCAACGCTGCATGACAAGAATTACAGTAACGCAGGCTGCATGCGGCAAAAGAAAAGACCATAAGCATTTAAGAAGGAGATGGAGAGAGACTTTCTGCATTAGTAACAGGTTGGTCCTTCTGCTGTAGAAGAATAAAGTGAAATTCAACATGAATGGTTGAGTAAGGAGCAAGACAGATGAGTTGAAAACAAGGATACACACAAGCAGTGCTAGAAACCATTTCTATTTTTAGATGGGCTTCCCCCTAACCAGAGCTGTAAAGTCACTACATGATGTGGGGCTGTAAGCCCTGCAAAGGTGGTGCTGAGTGAGAAGAAGCTAGAATCTCCTTTTCTTCCTCCTTGGTTCACATCTGCAGTTTGTGCTAGGTACATTTCATCAGAACCAAACCTCCTGTATACTTAGGGTGTTTTTATTATGGTGCTTACATCCATAGCTTTCACATGTCTTCTGCTTTAAAGCACTTCAGTTCCAACAGACCAAAAGTGATCTGTTTTCCATGGGTATTTGATGACCACCCACTTTTATTGCTGAAGATTCTTTTTGAGAAATAATAACAAAACAGGGAATTAGACATGACACTTTTATTTTTTCCTGCTTGATTTTTTGTCTCCTTCTTATTTGAGGGTTGACTGCACACCTCATAAGACACTGGCTAATTTTGGAATTAAGAGTGCAAAGCCTAAAGAAAGAGATAATACAATCTTACTAATGTTACTGGATCTCTTTACTAAGCAATCATCTTGTGCATAAATCCTAGAATGCATAGTTCGGACACAGCAGGCGACAGCTTTTGGGTGTCAGAAGGTACCAAACACACCTCCAGTGTGTTGGATGGAAACAAGAACCCATTGTAATGCTAAGCCAACTTTTGCAGCTGTATCATGTAGATGGCCTGAGTAGCAGCTGATCAACCAACTGAATTAAAGGTTACGGAGAGGTTGAAGTATCAGTTCGCTTCTGTATGTTCTCACAAATTGTTCATCGGCTATTGCTGCCACCAAGATTCTGTCCTGAACTCCTATTCTGAAGGCTAAAAGCAAATACCGCAGACTCCTTTCTCACTGATTTTGCTCTCGAATGATGGTTGAGTAAAGGTCAAAGTTTGGAGAGATTTTCTGCATCAAGTGCTGGCTTTCTTAAGACCTTTATGTGGAAGTTGCTACCTTATTTTCTTTGAAAAAAGGCCTTGGTAGCTTCTTTTAAACAATGGGTTAATCTGTTCTTCCTTTCATCTACCAGTCTACTTGAAGATCATCACCCGCCCGGAAGACCTTGTCTCCAGATCATTTATTCCAGTATTTTACTAGTGAAAGCAATCATTGGATGCAATTTTTCAAGCTCCATCTTAAAACTGGTTTGGACTTGTGTGTGTGCCTCTTTCCCTTGCTGTGCTCCATAAAGGGATGCTTCTCTTTCTCATTTACTCTTTCAGCTACACCTTGCATAAGGAAGTCAAGCTCTATTGAGGGTGGTGGAGTACTTGTCATTAAATGGTCTGGTATAACATTTTATGACTCAGAACTCCTGAAAAATATGATTTATTTGGGATAAAAGCTCTTTACTAGGTCAGATGTCTGGACTGAAGAAACAGTTCATTATAGAGGGTCACTCATATTTTGCAACTGTAATAGGAATGAAGCGATTCTTTTATCATAGTTGTCCAAACCTGACTCACACCACTACTGTTCTCCTCTTTAGCCTGAGTTAATTGCCAGCTGAACAATGCGGGTACCTGTGGCTGATTTATTTAGGAATATGTTCCATCTGTAAAGCCCACACCAATGAAGTACAAGAGGGCATGACTAAAGGATTCAGGTATAATGCTTAGGAGCTTAGATAATTACTTGCAGAAAATATGATCAGCTCTACAGGTCAACTTGCACAAAAACAGAACTATTGAACCTTTTGAAAAGGAGTATTGTGTTCCCAAAACTAAGTAACCAGGCCAAATTCTATTCACCATATTCACCATAACTGTGGAATAACAGAGTCAAAAGAGTTCTCCCATTGCAACACACACAAGAAAAGAGATTCTGACCAATTTAGGTCAAAAGATCTGACACTTTTTATAACTATAACCATAGCTACCTACATTGAATTAGGACCATACCAGATATCTTGAGAACATTTATGCAAGAACTGTCCAAATATGAAAATTAGAACATTACAACTGTATCTATTATTTTGGTACAAATAGTTAGGCATGGTACTTATAATCCTTGCTTTGCATTTTGACAAGACATTGTGGGAAAATCTTCTGATGGAATTACTGACTTTCACATGGGAGCTGACCTCTGAATATTTAAGCTCTGAAGCAAAAGTAAGAATAAATGGATTGAAGACTGGGCATATGTGGTACAGCTGCTGATCTATATTAAGAACACTTAAGTCAATGTATATGCTCTAGATATTCTTTTATACCACTTTCAAACTTATTTACAGTTTTGCATCCACCAGAACTATTAAGAGGGATTAAGCGCATTATCTAAATACCTAAATCTATACTGTTCTACATAAAATTGAGAAAATCATTTGTATTTGTATTTCACAACACAGCTTAACGTAATTAAAAGCCTTCCCACAACAATTTGGAACACGAAGCCCAATCCTCCTCTTATGTAAAAAACTGACATATTTTTGTTATTGTTGCAAAGGAAAAATCTCTGTTGTTGCAAAAGATTTCTCTGTTACTGAGACCTGTTTAACCTTTCTGTTATTTGGTTTTATTACACTTACTATCTAGCTTTATTAAATTTGCAAAATAGTTTGTTTATCTTCATTCTGGGAAAGTAGGTGGCTATAATTTGCAAATATGTCGGTCAAAAATAGACCAGTATGATGTTCTTGGCTGGCACATTGTCAACGCACACAATGAGTTCCTCCCTCCCTCCCTCTCTCTCTCACACTCTTCTTTCTCTCTCACATACACACACTCAAAAATGTCTCCAGTAGAGTCAAATATTCACATTAATACTGGAAGCGATGGAGAAGAACCCCGGCCGACATCCCATCTGTTCCCATGAATTAAATTTAGAAATCATATGTAATATAGACATTTCTGTCTGAATATCATAAAGCCCTGACACATTCAGGCTTTCATTAAAAAGCTCTGAGATGTGACTTGAATAACAATCTGTCTTAGCTAATTAGTATTTTCAGTTTAGCATATTCACTTTCAGACGTATTGCTGTTTGCACATGGTAATTTAGGTAAACAGAGCCCATCCACAGCTGCATCAATTAACACTGCTAATCAAAACTGAATTCAGGTAATTAGGCACATTTATGCAAAAAGTGTGTAATTTGTGGGGAAAGCTAGATTCTTCAGTAATATTTCAATAAGTAGGAGTCTCTTTTTGCAAATAAGACAAGGAAATAATGGTAAATCAGCTCTAACGTATACATGATGCATACTCAGTGACAAATATCTAAATTAAATCTCACTAATTGGTCTGTATTTTCAGAAATTGGACTATATTTTTTCATATAAATGTTTTCCTCAGTGTTTCGACATAGAAAAGTGGATTCATTTCTGACTAAAGGTTTAGTGATTATTCAAACAGGACTTTAAAAGTTAATGTTTCCTCAAGCAGTTTTTGAACTGTTGAACATAGTGGGCCAACTTGTTCTCATTTCCAGTCAGGCAATTTTTGATGGAAATGCCCTCACTTCATTTTCAATTTAATTTCTTCAAAGATGGCATATTTTAGTTTACTTTAAAGAAAAGCTTCTAGAAAATTCTCCCACCACCCAATTCAAGAATGTAAAGCAGTAAATACTTCAAAAACGTTCTGCCTTGACTTACAAAGTTTTACCTGAAGAGCTACAGGTTTCACATCCTTTCCTTCCCTTCCCCTCACCCCCAAACCAGAATTTGAAACCCTCCAAAACTACAAAAAAATCCATTAAATCAGTGTAAGAAACTGTATATTCATAACAGAATTTTCATTTCTATTGAAACGGAAAGAAGAAATGTTCATTGTAACATTATACTCCAAGAGTTTTCATATGCAGCTATTCAAGTTATTCAAATTCAGTTCTCTGTTATGCACTCTTTCAGAAAACTACACAAGTCTGATGATGGACAAAAATGCAATTATCAACTTGCAGCTAATCTTCCATAAATTGTAAGACTGACAAAAAAAAAAAGCCTAGGCAATTACTGGTTTTTAACTGAAGCCTAAAATTAATCTACCATTTTTGCCTACTTCCAGCTTCCCAAAACAAATAAGACAAAATAATTTTACTTCTAAAGTAGTATAATACATTTACTCAGACTACTCAGCATGTATCTTCTGTCCTGATTTCAGGGTAACTTTGGGGGAGGGATATACAATACATTTTCATCATGTGTAGACCTGCAACATGGAATATGTAGTTTTTGCTAAAAACTTCAGTGTAAAGAAAAAAAATTCTTTACAACTTTAAGGTCTAACCCTATATAGCTACTGAAATTGCAGTGTGTTTTGCAATCATATACAGTACAGTGCATGTATCACTATTCAGAAAGTTTTCCTTATATAGAAAAGTGTGATTTATTCTATTATGAAAAAATATATTTGAAATGCTTAACATATACTGCACTTAAAAGGGTATTAAGCCTCCAGTTTTTCTTTAGCTATTGGCAGAATAGAATATTGAGAGAATATTGACAGAGAGTTCAGAATAAAAATAAAGCTTGTGGAAGGAATAAAATTTTGAAGTATTTTTTCTATTCAAATAATCACAATGACTACTGCTAATGTAGTGAAATGTTAGAATGCTGAAGATCATTTCTAAACAATTATCAGACCAACTTTAAAGTATATGCAGTTCCCTCTGCCGTCTTCGCTGGGGGCAATGGGAAACAGCGTTATAACTTCACCTTTTTTCCATTTTTCTGTTGCGAGAGAGAAACACCCACCTATGTGTCATACCACACGCTAAGCAGCTCTCCGATCTCTCACGTGGCTTATTAACATTGACATACAGTGAATATCATCAAAACAATCGTACAGAACATGTCTCTGAAAGAACTTGCCCTGCTTGGTAAATCCTTTTTTTGAAAGAGCAAAACAGAAGGTGTAATGACTAACAGTGTTAATTTTGGATGTTATACTCTGTAGGAAGTGAGTACAGTGACAACATCCTAGCCTCCCCCCGCCACCACCCACCCTGTTAGTACTTTTTGTCTGAAGTCGACAGATATAGTAAGTATTCCAACAGACTTTCCAGAAATATTTTACTACACCGCCCTGCCTCTTCTGCCTGACTACGTCGGTAAATATAAACAGACACATTTAGGGGCATCTCTTCACCGTACACATAGAGAGCGTACATTATTACTTCATCATGAATTGTCCTGATGCGCCACCCATTGAAAACTTTCTATCATGCTAGAGTATCATTATTTCTTGCAATTTGGAATGGTTTTTTGCTGTTGAGGTTTAATAAATGTATGGCAGTATTAGCTGATAACAGACAAGTGCATAATGGATATCTCAAAAAAGAAAATGTTATATGAAGTTTGGCTGGTACAATAGAAATTTCTCACCTATGCAGCCCCACTCTTTATCCTCTCCTGCATTGCTCTGAAACATGCAAAGGAATGGAGATATCTAGCTACTAAAATTTAAAAAAAAAAAAAGTTGGATGCTACATACCTACTATTGTTAACTAAAACATGATGGATACGTATGACTAAAAAGATCCTATAAATACTGTTTTCCTCAATTTAAAGAAAAGTTTCATCCTACTCCAAGCACTCAAAAGCATTCCACGAGGATTATAAGCAAAACGATAAATATTTAAAGTTCATATTTTTTTTGTCTATAGAGCATACATGTCGTTATTCACAACAACTTGAAATGTTTCGTGTCCCTGGTATTCATAGGGTTAAATCAAGACCATGCAATAATTTTAGTTTGAGGAAAGCAGAAGCAAGAGCCCAAAGCCAACAATTAGTACTCTACACCTTACAGGAGGAAAAAAAGCTCAATAATTTACAAATGTTGAAGGAAGTGCTAGTTCCATAATTAAAAATCAGGCAGAGATCCTTTTGGCAAATGGATCTCTTTGTTAAACATCCTACTAATCCGAGCCTGAAGGTATAATTCAGTACCCTGGAGGATCCCCTCTATACTTTTGCCAGCTGTTCCATTTAGGTCACTCCACCACAAGTTTAGCTTTTATCTATTCCTCACTTTCTTCACTGGGTCCCAGAAGCAGCAGCCCATCTCTCTGAAGGCTGTTTAAAGTGTAAATGAAAAGACGAGACAGAAGTGAGCCGCTACCTCAGGGTCCTTAATTTCTGAACTGCAATTCCTTGGACTTCCCTACCTTGACAGATGCAATATGAAGTCTTCCTTGATGAAAAGAGAGGAGGAAAACTGAATATGGAATACAGACAGCACCTTCATTATCATTTTAATGCTTTGCAGCTGCACGAAAGAATAGGACATTTTCCTAGGCAAAAAGTCCACTCAAGGCCAAACATTTGGAGTAGCCCGACTGCCCTTCAGCCCAATTCCCAGCACTACTGCTGCTGGCATGCAAGCAAAAGCCTTCAAAGAGCCATTTTATCTCTTCTCAGGTGGTCAGAGAGAGGTGGACTCAGGGAGAGGAGGGGGGGGAGAGGAAAATAAAAAGAAAAAAAAGAAAAAAAAAAAAAAGGTGGCAGTTTGATCCAGTACACTGTGTGTCAGGGACCTGGATGCAGACCCGACCCACTTGCCTCTCCCCCCTGGACTGGTGGGCGAAGGAATGGGCCAGTGATGCTTCAAGGGCTTCTTTATGCAAACTGAACCAACCTCAAGTAACTAAACTGCTCCTAGTTTACCGCTATGTTGGTGCACGGCTTTTAACAAATAACATCGTTTCTTTCCAAAAGCAACAAAAAGATGCGAATTTAAAATGGATCCAACCATATTGGGTCTAGTCGGTGTAAAGTTAAGCCCTCAGAGAGTCACCATAGTCTTCTAGAACTGCTTTTAGACAGTACACTGTTTTATAACAACACACAGATCTCTTCCTCTGGGAAAATTAAGTGTAATTCATTACAAAACAAACCACTGCCCTGACATTCATTTGTCTGTTAAAAAAAATAAAGAGCAAGGCAGATACTCTGGGAGGAATTTCTGAGTGTTCAACTTTTAATGAAAGATTCATAAAAAATTCAGCAAGCGTATCGCTGAGGTCTTTCCAATCTAATATTAATTAATAAAGTTTGCACACACAGATACCAACTGTAATGTGAAAGAGAATTATAAAAACCTATCGGAAATTAACTTTCTAGGTTTTCGAAGGCTGTTCAGCAGCGTAGCCACAGCGACTCCGATGACCATCTGCATGACTTTACACACGCAAGTAACCCCACGGGCTTTAGTCAACGGCTAAGATCGTGACCTGATCCTACCCATCCAGCGTGACGTACCGGCTCCTACCTAAGCAGCCACTTGTGCACGCGGAGTAGGAAGGACTGGAATCGCAGCGTTTAAGCAGCGCAGCGATTCGCACACCCGCACTTAGCCTGCTCTCGAGGAAGCGCTCTGTCAGTCAAGAAGCGCAGCTCTGCAAGCTTGTTAACCTGACTTCGAAGGGTCGGGGAGAAGGAGAAACCAGCACGAAGAAAGAACACCACGCGTGCCGCCTTACTTCTAAATCTGCAACGGTTCGCGCAGGTGAGCGACCCAGCTCCGGCGAGCTGCCTTGCCAGGCTGGGCAGGAACCCTCCCCTGCGTTACGTCGGCCGGCTCAAGGTCTGGTCTACGCGAGCGGAGGTGATTTTTTTTCACCGCTCACCTCGCTGACGCGCTTCCCCGCGTTCCTGCCGACGTTCCCGCACGTGGGGGTTCGGTGCAGGCGGCTGCTCCCGAGTTCGGCGCGGCTGCTCCGGCGGCGACGAGCAGAGCGAAGGCAGGTTGCCGCTGGCCAGTTCTACCGGAGCCCGGTCGCGCGCCGTCTGCAATCACATCTCACTGAGTGCAAAGGGAAAATTAAAACGTTTTTTTTTTTTTCTCTTACACTTGAATGACACAGCATACTGTTCTGTGTTTGCATTTAAATTGGACAGAATAATTTACCACTGGCTTTTAATTTCAGAAGGGTTAATCACCTCAGCAAAGGTCAATCAAACTTTAATCTCCAATAAAATTGCAGTAGCTTCAGTCACCTGCAGGACATTTATTATATTCTTATTTCCATGCGAAAGAATGCATCACTAATCTTCTAACTCTTTACATTAGCACATTTGCCATTAACATTTTACTAAAATTATTAATTCCTCCGAAACTGTTACAAGAGCTCATTTCTACACATCTCGGAAGATAATCCTGTTAAAAACCAGCCACATCTACTGTGACATTGCTTTAGTTGTCTGCTCTAATCCTCACAACCGTTTGATACTCCAGCCGAGTTCTAACAATGCACAAAGTCTCAATTACACAAAATATTACAGGGTTTAGTTTAGAACAACAATATAGTGCTTTAGTAACTTAATCTTCCCTATTGTCTGCAATCACAATACTAATCTATTTTGCCACTGTTCACAGCATTTTCTATTCAAAACAAAATATAGATTTTTCATTTTGCTTAGCAGCTCTTGAAAAGCAGTAGATTTACCGGGATAAGTTAAAACCTAGAATCCGTTACTGACGATAGGAATAATCACGATGATAGGAATATTTTTCTGGCCTGGAAAAAAGTATTTCCAAACAAAACAGAAGACTCTTTTGAGGCATAGCCCATTAACACATAAAGAAATAAAGAAAAAAATATTTTAGTTGGCACTTCCAATTTGTTCTACTAATTAAAAATAATTTATCTGTTACTAAATTGACCGAGAATTGCAAAACCTCTCCGAAAAATTCAAGTCAGGATTAGTTTTAAATTACCATTGCAATATCATCAGCTCAAAACTAGAAAATTATTTAACTCTAAACAGAAAATTGTAAAATAGAAAAGAGCGCATCCCCAAAATATGTTGGTTTTAAATAAACATCAGCCACGTTAGCTATACAGCAATACATTCCTTCAAAAGTCTACTGTAACAATTTCATCTGAATGCTCAGAACTAGTTTACCTGTAAAGATACAGAGAAGAAGAGCAACAGAAAACTCAGGGAGAGCTCATTATGGAACTGAAACACAATGCAAACAAATCATTTCCCAAATTTTAGAAACTGGTACCAAAAAGTCAGAATTACTTGGGCAGAAACATACTAAAACCACCAAAATAAATGGCTCTCCCTTATTCTCCTACCATGGCCATATTAGCTCCTGTGAGAAAGAGAAGGAGCCGTCATATGCTCTCTCATGTCTATTTAAAATGGATTTTTTAGCCATAATAACATTTTGACATACCGTAATGTAAATAAACTGTTCTTTCCCATCCCAATATTTCCTTCTCTGTCTCTCTGTCTCTCTCTGTCTCCGTCTCTCTCCTCTTTTTGTTTTAATATATGGCACACAGACAGACACACGCCCCCGTCACTGTCAATATGCACACTCATTAGCAATATGTCAGGCTGGCATTTTCAACACATACTCCAGAGCATAACTGAACTACCACGCAGCGCGCACACACACATGTAAAAATACGATTGCAGAGAAGAGCTCGGCAGAATCATTTTTAACTTGGAAAACTAGGTAAACGTACAAAAGGAGTAAGTGAGATTCTTAGGCAATGTTTTACCAAGGTGCTGTGAAGTGGCTCTCCAGCTAACGGCACCGACGCTGCTCTCGTTTCCCACACACAAACACACACAAATATGCATATACAAAAGCGAATATTTTAGCAAGATATTTTAACGCTGAATTACAAATGCAAGAACATGGGGGTTTCCCTAGGTTGTTTTGGGTTTTTTGTTTTTTTTTTCTTTTTAAATCACATTCTAACTTGAAGTAATGAATGAAAAGAAATATTACAAAACATATACCCGAACTGAACTACGAGTTCCTAGAATACAGACTGTCAACAGCATTTGTAGTTCCTCCAGCTGAGAAAATTAGCTCTGGAAACAACCGCATCCGTATTTTGTGCAAAAAGCGTCTGGCAAGACAGCGAAGACCACTTAGAAGGGGTGAGTAGCACTGAACTACAGTTTTGATTATTCACCTTTTGATGCATTGATAAAACATATTCTAGATTGCTATCGCAACTGCTTTAAAATACAACAGAATAGCTTCACGCAGCACCCTGAAATGAAAGGTACCATCAAAGGACCATCTACTTCATTTTTCAAAAGAACAAACAGGGGAGAAATGTATGGGGAAAGAAACATACCTTTAGTTATCCCAGCGACCGACTTCCCAGCACATCTACATAGTCCTGCGGCTCCACCAGTACAAAAGTCGACACTGCAGCGCTTGTGATCTCTGTGACAATGGCATCACACTGCCGGCAATTTTTTCGATTAAACTTCTCAGACATGGTAGCAACTTTGTTAATTATGATATTAGCCAGCTGGCGGGTACAATCAATCATCCACTGTAAGAAAGCCAGACAAAGAGACATCTAATCATTGCAACCAGAGCAGATAAATTTTGTTCCTTTCTTATACGTGTCACAGATTCTATCCCTCCTGACCCTCTACACAGCCATCGACTGTCAAATTTAGATTCAGCAAGCTCCCAGCTTTTCTTTATCCCTGCCTTAGATCTGAAACTCCTGGTTATCAGGAAGACAAGCGTCACCAGCTGTCTCAGAACAGGAAGGCAATCAGGTGAATAGTACTTATTATCTCTCATTGCCTTCTCAGGAGCGAGAAGATTGATTTTGGACCAACAACACGTCCAGATCTCAGGCACAGCTACTACGGCGTCAGGTCTAGAATGTGGTGCATACGTAAAGCTGACCTCAACCTTTATGAATACTGCATACCAAAAGTTTGAGGGTTGCTCCTTTTTTTGTTTTGTTCTGGAGTTTTTTGTTTGGTTTTTGGTTTTCCCTTTTTCTCTAAGCTAACTCTTAAAGTATTTTTTTTCTTCACAGCTGCACTGGATATTCCCTTATTCCACGCCTCCTTCCCCCCACCTCAAAAAACCCAGGCAAGCCGACTGCACCGTTACTCAGGGGACTGTGTTTCACAGTTGGATAGTCTTAATTGGGCCCACAGAAGCAGTTAGCTACCATTAAAGGCTTCTCTGTATACGTCTTCCTCTCAACTAGTCTGAGCGTCTATAAATCCCCACTAGTGAAGCCTACGCTTTGAGAAGGTTAAACATGCAAATACATTATAAGCCCAAAATATAAAAGCATCCTAACAAAATTTGAGCTGATAGTACTTTCGGCATCGCTCTGGGAAATAATAATATGTTTGGGCTTTTCGTTTACGGCAGCATTGGACAATCGTGCACTCTTGCTGTAAGACCTTTTTTTACAAACCAAATACGCTGCAAAGTACTGGAAGGTAGCTCATATAAAGTAGAAACAAAGGTTACAATAGAATAAAAGCCATCACAATAACACATTCTGGTACAAAAAAAACCCCAACTTGGTACATTTCAAAATGCCTGCCGACAATTCCATTTAACTAATTAGAGCGGAGTACATTAGTCAATTAATACAAATTTATAAGGACATGCAAAAATTTTTATGACCACTTTTGGATTCATGGTACACTGGCTGCCCTGGCACTTGGACCAAAGACTGCTCTTCCAAAACCATATCTTTTCAGACAACATGATCTTATGTTTATTTCACCTTAAATTAAGGCTAGTTTAATATTAAAGGTGATATCCAGCAATACTATCTCAACCTCAAACAAGAAGATGCTCTGGACTTTGCAGCATAAAATTACCCCTGGTTTTAGTAAATCCATTGAAAACAATAAATTTTTCTTCAAAGTTTTTACACACAATTCAGACAAAACTTTCACACTTTCTTGAAATCCAAAAAGAAAATAGCGACAGTTAGAAAACAGCAGCTCGTGGGAGTAACAGTTATACCCTGACCTCACTTCCTTGAAACTACAGCGTTGCCAGAACCTGCTTTGCCTTTCAGAAGTCAAATTTTTCTTTTATGATGTAACTATCTCATTTGGAAAGTCTACGAGGCCAAATACAGGAATCGTTATGGTGTTCATTATCAGTCAAAACACAACTAATTGCTTTCTGATATTTGTTGGAAAGGATGAGAGCAGGAAAATAAATCACATCCTCAAATGTAATGTCATCACACCAGTCATTTTGGATGACTGATGAAGTGTTCACCCAGCTTCTCAGGCAGATATTGAAGACTGTGCCAGTTCTGCACGGCAACCTATACCCGAATTGTTAACAAGTTGAGATCTAGCTCAAGTACCTCCACACCATATTGTCACCAATGCAAAGGCAGACGTGCTGTTAGAAAGGTCAGTCCCAGCCCAACTACAATGACTAATTCGCTTTATTAAAATATCTACCGCCGAGAGGATTTTACTCTGAAGGAAGCTCTTCGTGCATTATTCCTTCTCATTTCTATTGCTGTACTAGAATCAGATCTTGCTTTCTTTAAACAGCCTTTAAATATGAAGAAGTAGTCTTGATCCTAGCACTGAGCTGTAAGGCAAGAGGAAATAACTGCACATAGCAAATGAATGAGGGACTTGGGAAGGACACAAAATTTGGAGGCTGCCATAACAACTGATTCATTTTTCTGGAAGGTGAGCCAAACGCATCAGACACATAAAGCTATCCATAGCAGTATCTGCAGTCAGCCACCAGCATAGCCCTGACCAGGTTTGTAAGCTGTCGGAACGGATCTGAGCCAGCAGAACTAGAAAACTACCAGGATGGTCTCTGACAGGTCCAGATTGAAAGTTATTTAAGAGTAGCATGAAAGAAGGATCGAACTTGGTACCCCAGCAGCAGTTACATTTGTCCAATTTCAATAAATACATCAGGTTTTTTGCTCACTCATACTTTTTCATTACTTCAGAGTTCACTGTGGAAAAATATGGAATTAACCTCACCTACCCTCAGCTATTATAAACAAGGCAACTAGGCTGGTCATCTATGCTTTCCTCTATCACCACTAGAATGAAGGAGAGCATGACAGGGATCTGCTGAGCATGAATTATTATTATATCCATTTCCATATTTAGATACTGGTGGAACGACTCGTCCACTGGATGTCCTGCTCTCTCCACTAGCTGTCATAGAGACTACAAAACTGGTCTGAATTCAGTTTTAACTCTGCTTGGAGAAGGAGGTTGGAGTAGTTGACCTCCTGAGGTCTCTTCCAACCTGAATTATTCTATTAATCTATGAATTGGCTAAGGCACAAGCAACATAAATAGCTAAAGTTATGAGATGATCCAAATTACATGAATTACATGTGTAATTCTTTCAGGAGGGCAGGGCGGCTCCTCTGGGTAGTTTGGCCCTCACCTTCCTAAAACCTTTTGAAAAAGCAGCCATTTTTTGCCTTTTTATTTTTCCCTCCATTGAGACAAAAAGATGAGAATTACCAAATCATCTATACAACAAGAGGTTCAGAGAAAAGGAAACATATCAAAGGGAATACACAAAGAAGGTCCACAAAGACCTCCATGGAAGCATCTAGACAACATAACTGGTATAGGAGGAGAAAAGGAAAGTGAGTGGTAAAGGAAAAGTAAACTCAGGATCAGGTAGAAGAAAAATTTCTGTAGCAGGGAGGGAGGTACAGCAAAGGATAGGCCACGGTTAACCTAAAGCATGTCCAGTTTAAAAAACCACATGCCATAACAATAATAATAGTGGTCCAGGCTCAAAGGAGAGGTTTATTCTAGTAAAGACAAGATTACTCCAGGATTTCCACAATATTTGCTGCATTCTCAGAACGCATAAAATTGCCACCAAAAAAAAAACCAACCTAGAAGGAAGTACAGAAAAGAGTAGGATCCATGACCTAAAGCAAAAAAAAGGAAAGAATATTCTAAAACATTTTGATCAATAGTCACAATAGTATTTCACAACCCCAGACTGCCATAAACCCATTTAGTTTTAGTTATGTATACCTATTCATAAGCTTAACCTTAAAAATGCCTGTCTAATAAACCTTCATTTGTACTCTTGTAAATCCTGTAAATCTTCCATTCAGTACCTCATCACAAAAAATTAAGTGAAATTAAGCGATAATATATGTAAATTATACATTTAAAATAATGGGCAATGTAATGAAAGGAATACTCTTCACATTGTAATCCAGTGGGCTTTTAAATTAACTTTTAATGTTCAGCGGCTGCCAATTAATAAGGAGCCTACACATTTGACTGTGCTACAACACACAAACTAGGAGAAGGAAAGGAGCAACACGAGGGCACGAAGCCAATGCAGGATGGCACACAGATGCCGGTCGGCAGGTTTAGGGGAACGAACGCGCGCGGCAGAGCCCGGGTCCGAGAAGAACATCCCTCCACGGTGAACCTCGTCCTGAAATCAGGAGCTTCGAAGGCTCGGTGGCACACTGACCCTCTCGCTCCAAGAAAGAGCATATACAGCTACAGACAGAGAGCTTATGGTATAGCTTCTCATTTTGGCACATCGTATGTGTCAAAAATAGTAACTTTTTTTAAAATTTTTTTTTTTTATTTTTAGCAGTGCAAATCAAGAGCTAGCCTGCGTCATAAACTGCACATCTATTCCACTGAAAAGAATGAAACCATAAAGTTTTGCAGTGCAGAACAGCGTCTGCACACGTTGCTTCTTCAGGGGGAAGCACCACGAGGCAGATGCAAAGAAGCCACATGTTGCATCAATCCTTAGCGCAGAATGAATAGAGGTGAAATAATAATGCATTGCAAGAAAAACAATCTTGCTTACATTCTAGCAACTGACCAAGAAAGAAAAAGGGGAAACAGACCATTTCCACATGCATCATGACAAATAGATCCAGTTTTACCCTGCTATAATATTGTCAGTACACGTGAACTAAGGGACTGTTGTTCTATTCTGCTGTGACCAGCTGCAGGCAAGCCTGAACACTGTGAATTTTTTTTTCCTCGCCTTTCCCTTTTTCTCACACCAATGTTCTGTTACCCACACTAGTAGTGAGACTTACGTCTTTTTAAACTGATCAGTAAGAATATATACACGGGCTCAGATAGCAGCATCCTCCCTTTCACAATGTCCAGCAGCAGGTGTCCAGGAAAAAACATAAGGGCAAGCATGGAGCAATTTTTTTCTGGTATACACTCCCAACTTCTGCCCACCCATGGCATGGAAGTTTACTTAGTATATGAAATGTCAGGATGGTTTAATGCAACACATTAGACAAGATTTCAATAGAGTTCTGTGTCGCAGAATGACAAAAATCAGTACCAAGAGTGCACAGTTAAATAACGTGACAACATATCTGTAAAACAGGAATGCTCACATGAATGAAAAACTAAGATTGAGCTGAAATCTGCAAAAATAATTATATCTTAATTTAAAAAACATAACCCCCCCAAAAAAGCAGGTCATCCATTCACATTCAGACTACTAACAATTCTGGATTAGAGAGTTTTGTTTGTATCATTCTGTAAAGGTGAGACAATAAAAAACTTGCATTGTCTTAACGGAAGGATATTTTTCATGTATAAAGCACCTTCTCAGAGAGCCCCTCACTAGGTCAAGTGAGACATCTGAGCACCACGGCTGCAGGAGCTGGCAGTAGCTCTTCCCTGAAGGCAGGATTTGCACCATTTTACAAGAAACCCCTGTGCAGAAATTGATTCCCAATTTTGTAGTTAAAAAGCCTTTTCTAAAGCCTGAAGGCTTCTCCTTTGCAAAAGTTCTCACTTGCAGTAAACCTGAACTAGGATGGCAGCCAGACACACAGAATGAAATAACAACTGAATTAAACAAATGCTTATTCTGGAGACAATGACCACAAAGTATGTTGGAGAAAACATACTGCCATGTTACAGCAACATAAGCTCTTTAGATTATATGGTACTTATTTTTAATGTGTCATTTATATTTTTCCCCCAAATAAAAAATGCACATACAGCTGAAGCAGCCTCCTAAAAGAATCCATTTTGTCTGAATAAAATTGAAGCATGTAAACTAGTAATAATGTGGCAGAAAAAAACTGTGGTACATGACCCATTAGAAAGGTTGTATCTGCAAAGATCCAATCGAAGTGACATAAGCTAAAACACCCAACTGACAGGAAATTAAAAAAAAATAAAAATCCAGCAACCCAAAACACTAACATTGTCTGTTTATAATTCATTTTTAAATACAAAGTAAAAGAGTTAATGTAGTTACATTTTGGGTCTGGATTCTCCAAAGGTGGGTCTCAAATTGTGAAACTGCCCAACATGGGCATTCAGGATTTTAATAATTTTCTAGATTGACTTAATGAGCTTCTTTCAATACAATTAGTTAATTTTCTGACAGATAATACTTTACACCTGATTAATTTCAGAGCAGTTAAAAGGCGATAGCTCCAAAGGCAAATTAAAAGAGAACAAGAAGGCGAAGTCACTAATTTTTTTTTTTTTTTTTTTTTTCAAATTCTAAATTTCTTTCTTATATGCTCTAAAACTGGACTTTACATCAATGGCTGTTACCTATCATTTTCAACACTGGCGGACAGCAAGCTCTTTTAGAGTCTTATGTCAAGCAGTACCTAAAAGAAGAAGGACTATCAGTAAGAGAAGCATAGTTTTGGTTTTGGGGGAGTTTTTGTTTGGTTGGGGGATGGGGGGGAGATACTTATTATGCCATGCAAAAATTACCACATTATCTTTTTTTTTTGCAGCAGACATAATTGTATCATATCAAATCAAGGTCCTTTTGCGCTTTCATTGGAGAAATTATTGTTAGGAACACTGGTATCTACCTACGCCACAGTGAAATCAAGCCTAACATAAGTCATTTTGTGAGGCCAATTTCAAAAATGCACATTGCGAAGTCTTGCAATAAGCAATACGTGACTGTCTTATATGTCACTGAAGTTTTCAAAGGTGCCAAAAGGACACGGGTGCTCAAAGCCTCCAGATGTTCAAGTCCATTCTGCACGGTGCTGTGTTCCTTTTAAACAACGCCTAACAAGTTCAAAAAGAAAAATGTTGCTGTTCCCCCAATATGAGTGGTTTATGCTTTTTTTCACTTTATAAAGATGGTGTTTGCATGAAGATATTAAAAGATTCCGATGTAATGTGACTGAACGGGTCATCTATAGTTGGCCAAAGAAGCATCACTGAAGGATCCATCTCCAGCTATAGATGGAGGGTTCCCCATCACAAAACATTCAGCTGCCCCAGGCTTCACCACGCCAAACAGGGAAGTGGAAGTTCTGCATAAGGAGCCCTCTCCTGAGAAAGAAGAAAAAAACCCCACACAAACTTCAATGCCCAGATGTTGCCTATTCCCAAAGGTTTTCTAAGACAAAAATATGACCAGTATATGGAGCAAAATAGGAAATAGCTCTGATTATGCCATGTATGTAAGATGCTGAACTGCAGTGAAATATATCAAACCTCTTCTGAGCAAAGACTCCTTAAGATTTTAGCTGTTGCAGACAAAAAGCTCTCTGCTGACTTGAAAATGCTCTTGCCATTCTAGCATAAATAATCACTAGAAAAATTAAATTGCTACTCTCACGTAAAACTGAACGCTGATTTAAATCTTTTTGAGAAGGGAATTTAAACTCTATTGTGTAAGTGCAGGAATCAAATATACCATTATAAAATGTTCTGTTGATAGTGCTAGTTTCAACTAAAAAGTATAATCAAAATTGTCCCTTCGCTGGTCTCATTTGAAAAAGCGTAATCCCTTGCTGGTTGTCATACTTAAATTTAGGGGGAGGAAAAAAAAAAAAAAAAAGAAAACACAAAACCTAACTGTAACTCACCATTTAACTGAGCTAGAACATGGAACTTTGAATGTCTTTAAATCAAAACCTCCTGCAGCAGAATAAACCCACAGTTAAGGAAAAGTATCACTGCTTAATAGTACCTAAGGAGCTGATTAATTTTGAACAGGAATTGAGAAGGGATGAACTTAATTATACGCTCACGTGTTAGGCCGTCGAGGTGCTATACCTCAAGGAAGTACTGCAGTACGCCGGTTCTGCAGAACACTGCGCAATGCCGCTGTAGTTCTGGTGTCGATACCCAGTACCAGGCTACTCCAAACACAGATACTGTCACATTCTATGATTCTTTCCCCTATTTATCACAAATACCTGGTGCAGCAATCTGCAACTTTGTAAAGAATCCCATGAACCCCATTTAAGGATTCTGATCAAGGCTCTAAAACGCAAAGTGCCAACCCTAAACAAATGTGGCTCTCTGGGTCTTTGCCTGTGTTTTTAAATGCCCACACCAACTTCATTATCGTCATGTTAAAGTTGTGCAATCAAGTTCATAGCATATAAAGAGGCATGCCAAAAAGAAAATCGATGGATTCGAGCGAAAAAAATAAAATAAATAAAATAAAGCGATAGCTAGGAGTGAGGAAGATCATGCCTTAAGATGAAAGATGAAACAGATGCAATACATAGCAAAGATCAAAGAGCTCCATCAATTCATTCGGAGAGTCAAAATCCAGCTGAGCATGGGAGCTCTGTCCGCATAATAAGAAAGGTTGACTAAAACATAAGGATTAAACAGATGAGCTGTCTCCAGTGAACGTACGGCACAGGAAGCCCTGCTGAGCCACTTGTAAAGACACTTTGGAATCGTACACCTGCTACTCCACAGTGAAACCTCCAGGAAGCCAGCCTGGAAGGGGAAAGAAATCCACTAATGGACTAAATAGCTATCTTTAAGAAAAAAAAGAAAAGAGTCGGTACAAGATAAACGGCAGCTAACAGATTGGCTCTTCCCCCTCCATTTAGTTTATTTATCAAATATTTCCATCAAAAATGACTATAAAGAAATTGTTACCACCATCCTCTCATTCCCTTGAAATAAAAGAAAAAAGCTTAGCGTGTATTTAAACTACGAACACAACCATATGTAGCAGGGTCAGCCTAGGTTTCCCAATGAAAATATCTGTCGCAATGTAACTGGTTTGGAATCTCTTTTTGTACTCCAGCACTTATGCTGAACGGCCAAAGCTCTTGTAACTTCAGTGCTGCGGGATTAAGTAAGGTGGACAGTCACTAAAATTGATATTATTCCTAATACTGAAGGCATTTTAAATAACGTTATATATAAATCTTCACTTTTCTTCTCTACTCATTAGAGATGGAGGTGTTTCAACAATCGAAAATTACAGGTAATGATTAGTTTCTTTTCTCTTATCATCATTGGTAATGAGAAACAAATCTAGAAAAAAGCTGTTAATAACAGGTAAGAAACGCTATTCAATTGAATTAATTAATTCAATTAATTCTCGTATTGAAGTAAAATCCCTATGGTGTGCATTTAGCCATAAACACAACCCTTACATAAGGAAAAAAACGTAGCGCTAGCTACTCAAAGGAGCTGAACTGCAGAGGTTTCTAAAACCTCCGAAAGGATCAGTGTTATACGCTACACCTTGCAAGGAACGGCTTAAGAAAACCCTCACGTCAGAAGATGGTGACCCATAACTTAAAACAATTGGGGAACAAAGCCAATTGAACGTATACATGCTTGCAAGTTTCTTAAGGCTTTGCTTTCTGCTAGATGCTCAGTTAATGTCAACTGCCTGCTACAGGTGGCTCTTTATTTATTTTTTAAATGAATGTTACTAACCTGCTTGTCCCGCGAATGTTATTTACAATCACATCTTTTATTCTTGTTTTAGTTGACAGGACAATCTCTTCAAGGATCTGGGCAGAGCTGATATATTTGATTTTCAGGTTATCTACTGCCTGCAGATACAAGCACTTTGATTGTTTACAATGCAGGAGTAATTGGTAACCGTTAAATAACTCCAGAGACTGATTTAAGAGTCCTTCACCTACTGCATGAAAGTAGGGCTTCATCCCACAGCCCCTAATCTGGCTAAATACTTCAAGATTTCACTACAAAACCAGGATATTAAAAAAATAGCAAATGCAATGATAATTTAAATCATCAATCATATGCAAGCATTATATTAAGTTTTAATGATTTAAAATGAATTTATATTTCAAAGTGGAAATTAAAATAAGAAACAAGCGTTTTCAAATCTCTCATTACATTTCCAAAATTAGTTGCAAATATGAATTTGTATAGCACAGTTTTAAGCAGAATTTCTACAGCGTTTCTTTCAGCACACCAAGCCAAAATGAGAACAATAAAACAAAATTCAGCAAGTATTCCTATGAGGAATTTTATGTGTTGTTTCATTGGTAATACATTACTTCCCAATCGCATATGTTCAAGCTGTGGATAATATTTAGAATAACTTTTTGAAACACTTGCCTAGCCTTGAGCAGTCAAATGGAATTACTTTGCTATAAACAAATCACGCTAATTTTCTGTTTCAGCAAAAAGTCACAGAGCGCATTTTAAGTTTTATTTTCCGATGCCATTTTATGGCCACCGAACTTTACTGCTTCACAAAATGGTGCGGAAGCACGATACTGTTACGAACGCACCGATTGCTGATGCAACTCCTCTGAACTTAGCATTCCGTACCGGAAAACAGTAACGAAATACATCATCGAAGACATTATACAATTCCAGACAGCAGCGTCACGGACGCAGTCTAAATCCGACGCTCCAGCACGCTGCAGAAGGCCACCCGGCTGGTTCGGCAGCAGTTGGCCGTGCCCCCCTTCTCCGCAGAGCCCACGTTCACCGTGGCGTGAGGAGCGAGGTGGAGGCACGCGGCAGGACGCGAGGCGTCCCTGGTCCTTCTCTGCCGCCGCAGCTCCTTCGGGGAGCGCTGCACCCGGACTTCGCTTCTACAGAAAACGAATTTGGGTCCGAAAGGGCTGGACGGAGGCGGCAGCGGCCCGCCAAGCGCAGTTCCACCCGCTCGTGGAGCGAAGGAGACGCTGGTGACAAACGCGCACGCTCCTCCAGCACGACGGCTGCTCTGAGGACCCACAGGATCCTCTTCAGCTCCAGGCAAGTCTAACTGCAGCCTCTCAATCCCGCTTGGACAGGGTTCTCTTTTCAACAAGAAAAAACTTATGGAAAACTAAGATTGCTCCTAAATCTTTAACGATGCCAATTGCCTGACCTCTTGGGGCATAAACATGCTTGTTAGCGCGCTGTAAATCAGTCAAGAGGAAGCCCAACAATTTACAATTTACAGCCAACGGTGAATGACACCAGGACTCCTGCAAATCCCAGGTGCATATCCTGCAAAAAGCACATAAGATATGCAAGCAGAGACTGAGCCAGCTGCTTTTCCGAGTAACCTGGTGGATATACTATTACTAAAATTTTACTGCCCATGGGAAAATCACAATACCTTCAGACCAAATCACAACCATTTTCACAGAGACGTTCCAAAGACATTTCTCTTGAGAGCGAGCTGCCACCTTGAAAAATTTCAACCTGTTCCCCCAGCTGTTTGGGTAGTACAGCTGTCATTTAAAAGGTCACAGCCATTCTTTTTTATAACGAAGGCATTATTTTACTTTCTCTTCCTTTAAATACTGCTGGACAGTTTTAGATACACTCTTGAAATAACTTTTGCACTGAAAGTATACAGTAGAAAATTTTAGAGTGGTATGTGAAGAGTTCAGAAGCTCATGACGAGTCACATGCAGAAATTGGCTCTACTGTTATTTTAACCATTAAGCTCTATGCAAGTTCCACAGTGGGGATGTGTGTACTTGTTTATTTGTTTTGCTTTTTCTTTGAATACTACATCCTCAGCTCTCACTATCTGTTGTTCTACATTTTTTTCCATTTATGTATATAGATTCAGCAGAAGGGAAACAATACATTATTTTGTTCTTTCAAGTAAAAAACCACAACAAAATTTCCTTTTAAGCTTTATAGTTCACCTGCGATTTTAAGAAAAAAATCATCTGAACATACTTGTAAGTATGCTAAACAAAACCAAAACAAATGCCCTCACACCTCATTCTGAAACATTTCTTCTTTGTGTTTGGCCTCAAACCAGACTTGGTTTTGGCTCGACGCTAAATAAGAACTGCGATTATTTACAACTTTTTTTAGGGAGGCAGGACTAAAATTTTCCAAGTCATACTTACGCGTCACATGTGCAAGAGACACAAAACTAATTAGTTTTGCATGCTACTCTGGCTTGCCTCTGTAAACTTAGTCTGCTGGATTTCATTTCCTAGACTAAAAATATTGATCTTCATATTTCTTGATGGAGAAGATCAGAGAATAAACTAAATGCAAAATATAGTGCCATTTCAGGGACTGCAGGTATCAGTGTAATCTTTTTTCTTCGCTGTCCTACCTTCCAGTTTATTTGAAAGTCTTACGTCCATCGTACTCTAACCTTAGTTTCTCAACTATACATCGATCAGGAAAATATATTTTCTAAAGTAAAAAAAAGTATTCACATTGATACAAGGTTATTGAATGAGAGAGATGAGTTTTACAGTCATATCACACACACAAAACCCTGCCTATATGAAAGTGTCCATAAACAGGTTTTGTTTTGTTTAAAGATAAGACAATATATAAAAACACACACAAATTGTAAACGCTTTTATACCCAGAACGAATTCTGTTGTTGTAATTTGCTTTGATACATCATGAATAATCTAAGTCCGTGTCAAATTCAAATATTCAGTCTCACCTTGAAACCTGTCTATCTGTCTAGCTTCATTTAAAGAGTGGATAAGGTGTGAGAACAAGGGTAAAGGAGTTTGACCTACAGTTTGTACCTCCAGCAAAGGAGATAACACCATGAGATGCAAATGAAAATGAACAAGAAAAAAAAACTAAAAAAATTTATTTCTTTTTAGGTTTAAAACAAATGCCCCCCACCCCAAACCTGACAGTATTTCCTCCGTCTTTCAGGTTCAACTTCCACTGATCCAGATAGCACTGCAATATTCATTCATACATGATCACACATACCTAAATCCATAGAAAAATTTATCTTAAAGTCTTAAAGAGTTCAGAGTCTGAGCTCTTCAAAATGGATTACTAGCATTTCTCCAAGTAATTTCAGCCACCAGATGTTATAAATACATTTAAACTTGCCTCACTTCAGCAGTGATCATGCATTTACTGTAGTTTTCATTATATCAAAAATGCTTCAACTTCACCAGCAACAGATGAATTCATTAATTTCTTTATTAATTCAAACGATTTTTTTTCAATTTTTTATAAGCCCCAAGGTTCTCTCAGCAATATCGGCTCCTTCTCTGTTCCATAAAATCGTAATCAATCTCTATTATTGTCATGAAAATGGTATTTGTCACTTTGCTGAGAAAAAAAAAATCAATACGTCTTGCAGGGCAGAACAGGCATTTAATGCAGTGAATTGATGCCTGTTAGAGAAATTTAGCTTGCCAGCATTTTGGGACAAGCTAATAGAAAACCAGAAAATTCACTGAAGGTTGACAGATGAATATACAGACATGCCACAAAAATTAATATTTGGGCATTTTGTATAGCCTGTCATTTCATATGCTGGAGAGAAAATAGATTTAGACAAGCAAATCCCTAAGGAAATCCATTTGGTTTTTAAAAGGCAAAAGCCAAAAGCATGTAAAAAAATAAATTCTTCACTGTATTATTTTAATGTATATATACGTTTCTGAAAAATAAGTATTCTGAAACAATCTTCCATTTGAAAATTTTGCTTCAGACATGACACTGATTATGAAAACACTGCTGAGTGATAAAATAGTGCAAAGTCTCTGAGGCAATACCGAACTCCTCATCCTTCTGGAGAACTTGGCATTACAAAAACAAATCAGAGCGTTGCTTCAAAAATTAGTACACAATCTGCACAACGGCATTGCTGAGAAAGTGTTCTGAAACATGAAAAAAAAAAACCCAAGTAAAACTGTCATAGCCAATATCTAGAAAGAAATCCAGTCGTGACAAATACAATACTCTCAAAAGAGCTGCAGGAATTATCTGAACCTTATTAATAAAAAGTTACACTTTAGGAATGCAATCCTCCCTTCTGTCTACTGCCATCTGCGGAAGCTGTCAAAACACTCCTCCTTCCAATTACATGCTTTCTGTCTTTCACTTGCTCTGCGATAAGCCTATAATCTGTTTAATTCCCTTGTTTGGCTGGTTTAATAAACAATGCTTTTAAGTTGCAGGGCTCGACGAACGCGGCATCCACAAGAAGCAGGTTGCGGTTATCCATCCCTCCAGGAGAGCGTCGGCACCACTGACCGCGGAGACGTTACGCTGGCCACCGCGGGACGAAGCACAGGGCACCCAGTTTTGGACTTTTGTTGCAAGGCTACCGCTGTTTGAACTCCATTCTTCCTAAGAAATCCCCTTAATTCTGGGTTGGATATAAATGGGACACCCTCTTCAGGGACCTGCCTGCAGCTCCCAGCAAGCTCTAACAGCGTGAATTTTAAAACCTAAGGTACCCACCAGGTCACAGAGCAGCAAACGTGGCTCTAAACGCCTAAGGCGGCAACCAGCCGGCCGCTCGTGGTGAAACTATCATGTTCTAATTCCAGAGACCGAGCAAACGAGCCTGGCGTGTGAGTGCTCTTTGGGGAAGAGGAACTGGGGTTTTTTCCTCATGTGCAATATAGCATTCTTGGGCAAAAGGAAGGGATGCTAAAGATCCCAGTAATTTTACATAGCTTCTGAACAAACACCCGTGTTCAAACATCGGAGAACAGAAGGGACAAAATCCAACACCTCCTTGCCTGTAAAACTGAAATAAGACCAGGCAACAGAAGTCTATAATAAGGTGGACATTGTGGAAAATCTGTACATCCTACTGCCTTCACCATTCTGTCATGGATTTAAAAACACCCGTGTAAATTAGAAGCCTCCCCTGCCACTACTGCACTCCTTTCTGACGGCAGCAGTGCTAACATTGAACCACTTTGTAGCCATCAGAAATTTGCTGTAGGAAGTGGAGGATTGTTAACATTACTGAGGTTCTCCAAAAATAGGGAACTTAATCTTATTTTGTCCCCATTTGTAACAGAATTTGACCTTCAGCCTGACAAAACTCAGGCTGAGTTTCTACCACAGCAAAATTTAAGCTAAACAATAAAAAGAAAATAAACTTCTATCGAAACATTATCGCTGACAATTTTGCAAGCCCAGTAGAAGGCAAAGAGCAACACTATTTGCAAAAGTTTTGCATTCTTGCGTTCTTAAAAAAAAAAAAAGGAAAAAAGGATGTCATACTCCATAGGAATTTGGCAACACTAACATAGAGGTGCCCAAAAGCCAGCTATATGGTTTTTATTTCACGACTGAGTTCCAGCTACTATTGCACATTATAGGATCATGCAGCTGGTGGGAATGACAAGAAGTCACTGTTGCATGACACTGTCAACATTTATATTTATGCTTTGCATGAGTGCAAACATTTGTAATTCACCCTAGGAAAGTTAAAGGGTTATTACAGAAGATGACAGAGTGTTAGTAGAGCTAGTTCAAAATGGGAGATGTTCCGATATACACTGTCAAGTCTGATGCATCAGATTTGTACATGTGGTGAGAAAATGAACACACGTGTTATTCCTTGGAAGTTACACACATATTTTTGTCAGAAGCGCAAAGCACAGTTTGGTGTAAATGCAAGTCATTACAAATTTACCAGCACTGGAAGCACTTGCAGCATCATTGGCTCCATATGAATGTATACACTGAATCTGTTTCATGATCGGTTGTGAAGATAAAAGCGTAAACTCAGTATTAGCATGGATATTTTTGTAATCAGTATGGTGGACCCTGAGGGAAATATTCCTATTGATTTTTCCTTAGGCTTTCTAAGATAATTTGTACAAGACTGATGATGAATTTGAATAGGTCTGAAAGCACAAGCCCACTGAGGAAAAGGGTAAAAGGTATTTCCCAATTAAACTCTTTCAGATTAGCTTACTGACAAAGGGACATAAATTTGAACCCACAGCATATATTAAAATTAGATGATCTTTTACTAAATATGGTAAATTTTCAGATGTTTTTTCTTAATTTCAGAGATATTTTTCACTCATTTCCATATGACCAGCCAGAAATTCTGCTGTACTCATAGAACAGACTAACGAGTAACAGCACTGGCAAAGAAACACTTTCCTTCTTTACTATTCTCCCCAGTCAAGTGAGAACTAAACCACAAAAACATTTCTAGCACTTGTTATTAATGCAAATACTATCTGCAGTAATTACGATCTACTTTAAAGTTTTCTTCCTCATTCTCTAAACACAATCTTAATGTAGTCTGTTTTCTCTGAAATATGAAACATTTTCAGGGTCTATGTGAACATTTTTTCTAGTAAGACTCAATAAAATTATGATGTAAGGGCATGATCCTACATCCACTGAAGTTAATAAAAAGTGTACACCGCCATAAACAGCACAGGAAGAAAGGCTAAAAAAAAATTAAAATGCAGCCAAACTGAGGACTCTCCATCTAACATCTGGCCTCATTTACCAGAAGTGCCAGTCATGACCATTAAATAAAGGACAACTTACAAAATGCCTCCAGCTTCATTCCCCGTGCAACTACAATGTCCATTAGCATCAGAAAATGCATTTTGCTTCAGATGGAAAAGAGTTTTTCAAAAATACCAAGTAGGTATCATCTTGATTTCTCATTTTGCTATTGACCAAATAATAACTGTTAACTGCTAACTACTGAATCTCTACTAGTTGTGTTTGAATTTTGATTTCTATTATGCAATAGAAGGCTTTATACAATACAGCTTTTCTTCTGAATAATCTCATTCCCCTCCCTTCATATTTGCAAATGAACCTAACTGAGCAGCAGACAAGGGTTCATACAGTATTAAATAAAAGCCCACGAGCAATATAAACAATCTCCTAATTCCTTCTCAAAATCTTATCTTCACTTCCAAGAACAACTACGATAGGTACTTTGTGTAACATGCCCTTTAAAAACTAGATGATTTGGTTTTGAGAAAAGTCTTTGAATGGCTTTCCTCATTTAGGATCCATTTCTATTCTGGTTTTTGTGAGGGGCATTACCTTAAAGCTGCTTACAGAATAACAGCAAAGAAAAGGTGGTCACGTACCCACAGCTATCAGCAGTTAAAGGCAGCAGTGACAAGCTCTAGCAAAGAATAAGTTGTCCTAGTCCTGTTTTGCTTCCCCCTACAAAGTGTGCTAACACTTCTCATTTGCTGTTATCCATTCAGTTAAGAGATTTGAAGTCAAAGAGTCCCAAAAGTTGTCTGTCTGCTGCACATACGATGACGTACACCAGAATTCTACCCGTTTCGATTTTTAAGGAAAATGCCTGCACTGACCAGTTAGAAACGCAGAGAGGATTTGACAGCAGCCAAAAGGGGCTAGGCAACACTCCCACCTCCTCCCTAAGCTTCTCTTCTCGTCTTCACTTAACGACCTTCAGAAGACGCCTGCTGCCAAGCCCAGGCCTGCCTTTCCCCCATGCTCTCTCCTGCTCCGCTCCCCGCTAGCTCAAAAGTCGGGCGAGGAAAGGGTCGCCCTCCACAGACACCAGCAGCAGGAGACAACCACCACCACCGAGCAGAAGGGACAAACTTCTGGGGGTTCATCTCCTGCCTCCTCCCGTCCGCCCAGCGGGACCCGTCAGTGGGACCTCAGCTCCTCCCAGAGCACGGCTGGGTGAAGGAGATGGCCACTGGCCGTCAGAGATAGTATCCTGCACTCTGTCACCTCTTCCACTTTCCCAAGAAAGTGATTTCAGATCTTGACTTCAACACTGGGATGCCAGACTAACCGCAACTTAGTCAACTGCTTTGACAAAACTTTTGCTTTGCATATTACTGAGAAAACGTTGAAGTCATTTTTGGTGCTATACAGCAATACAAGCTGTTATAAGCCATTTTGTCTACTGAAATGTGTGAAAAATACACCATATCCTTGAACTGCAGGTTTGCGTTCATTAAAAAAAGAGTTTTGTACAGGTATACTTAGTAATTAAAATGTTTTAAAATGGTTAAGGAATATAGCACCTGTATTTTTAATCCTGAGTGATCACAATTGGAATTCAATTGTTCAAACTTTCCGTATTTTTTAACCTAATTTTTCTGCAAATTTAAATTAAAAAAAAAAAAGCTGCAATTAAACCAAGTTATCAATGAACTTTATTCTACATACCCTGGGAATTCTTTTTATGTATATGTATATGTATACATACAAGCTACCTGAAGTCAGGTCAAAAAGAAGTCAATGAAACTTCTCTATTGACGATCTCCATTGAAACAATTATACTGATTTTCATGAGTCTGTAGGATAAGGGAGAATGGACACAGGAGTCAAAAATTAAAGCTAACTGAGTATTTAGCCTGAAGGCCAACAACGTTGGTGGCCATCTGCCATAGTAGCTGGTGGTGTTTGACACATTGTGCAGCTGCGTTGGTTTGCCTACCTACCGTAGACATCAAAGAAGCTGACGTACAAGAGAAACCCTTAATATCCAGAGACACTGGCACTGATTTTACTAAGCAAATCCTCCAACAAGTCAACTGCAGAATACCTTGTAGCAGCTAAAGGCTAGTTTGTACTGCACTTGGACAACTGTGCTGCTCTAACAGCAGCATTCCATCCAACTTAACTCAGAGGTGTTTGGATGTTATCAGTGTTACCCTGGTGTAAATTAAAGTTTGAGTTGATGGAATGTTATAGTTCATATAGGATTCAACGATAGTGCATGTCTTCAGATCATCAGGAATACGTCAAAGCCTATAAATGATCGAAATACCTTGCCATGGAATTAAGGCTAAGAATTTATACCAGAAATAAAAATATACACATAGGTTTTAAATAGACTAGTAGTTAGTCCAGAACCATTGACCTAAGAAGTTCAGAAAAAAAAGCAAGGCAAACAAAGAGCTGTGAGCAGGTTAAACAGGGCAATACTTAAGATGCCCCAAAAGCTTTAACTTTGGACCATTTATCCATCTTAAGTAAAAAGAAAATATGTGGAAAAACAGAGTCAATTTGCTATTCATTTCTAAACACCGTGAATGCTGACGTTTTTTTAAACACAATCGCATTATACTTACAGGGCATTTTGTTTGGGCAGAATCGAGACCGTTTAGATGCTGTAATTGTAAATTCTTGTATTCTGCTCAGGACACTTTTTTAAAGTGGAACTATAAATCTGAATGCATCTAATGATCTGTGCCTCTGCATCTGTTGAAAATTCCCAACTTGAATTCCACGTTAAAAAGTTGACTGTTCTGCTCTACAATGGCATCAATTCACCAGAAAATTTTTTTTAAAATAATGTCATGAAACACCATGAATAGAAAGCTTCCCTGTAATTTCCAAACGGAATTAAAATTCTAGTGAAGCAGGTAAATACAAGATTAAATCACAGCATTAATTCCCTTCATTCTTCTGAACACTGGTAATGCTCTCCATTTCTGTATGGAATTATACAATGAGAAGAGCAGAAGGATGCTAAAAGTTATATATACTGTGTGAGAATGGAGTACTGTACTTACACTGTACCTACCTCGTGAGTCAGTTCTTAATACTATTACCCTACTAAATGTGACATTATACTATTCCCTTTTTTGTTTTTCTTAAGAAACCTAAACATAGTATCAAAAACTTAACAGTTAGTCTCTTCGGTGTTCTTAAAAAGCCTGTCAATCGGTGCCTCAAACATCACTCAGCTGTTTCTTTCTCAGCTGCAGTGTAGGCAAAAGACATTTAATTCACAGCCCGACTCCTCACTACTTGCAAGAAGCCCACATGAGGACTTTTGGGTTTGTTTCGTTAATAATGGCACCAGGCAAGAGACGAGGTGGTTGTCAGAAGCTCAAGGAGAGTGCTTTCCTGTGGGCTGTTCTCAGTGAGGCTCTGCTCTAACTGGGAAAGCAAGAGAAAGGAGATAAAGATCAAGAAAATAGCAGAGACCAATTAGTCAACGCGGCCTGTCAGGGCAACCCAGCACTGGGAACCAAGAAGCTGTCTCACCGCACACCAAGCCACAGAAACAGCAGGTGAAAAAAATGTATATTTGGGCAAAGTAAAACCTAAATGGAATTTCTCACATAAAGAAAATAAAGAGAAGGAAACTACCTTTTGTATAATGTTGTTGAAAAAAAACTATCAAAAGAGAAGCGCTAACCACCAAGTTGGGATCTGATTAAGACCCTGATACTGGGATTATGTGGAATATGAAAAAGACAACTGAGAAAATGGGGTATTTGGAAAAATATCAGTGCCAAGTATAGCACTGATGTATTTGTCCAGCTTTCCTACATAGCGATCTTATCACTTTGCTCTATCTGCCAAAATAAACTGGAAAAGCAGTACTCTCAAATGTGAAAAGTGGCTGCAGCAAAATCCTGCACATAATGCCTTCTCACAGAAAACTTCCTTAAAGTAGGGGAGAAAAATATCTGAAGACTGGGGAAATTACAGTAGGACGTGGTGGCTGGGAAACAATGTTAAACAAAAACAAAAACAAAAAACCCCACATAACAATGTGTGTGTGTGTCTACCAGAGAAGCAGATTTAAAGAGGAAGAGGAAAAATCCCAAACCCACCTCTGAAGCAATGCTCCAGGGCTAGCACCCCAATAAAGCTAGAGTAAAGACATACTCAGATATTTAAGAACTCTTCAAGAGGAGACTTTACATCTGTGTGCAGCATTCATTAGGCAAATAATAAAATGAGGCCAATACACCTAATTTTTTTTTTTTTATTTAACCACTGAGGGCAGAAAAGACAAAACTGATTTGAACTCACCAGTAGTAAATACTTTCATTTAAAGAACTAACTTCTATGAAGTGGTTCTTGGAAAACAAGTAATTAATTTCAAAGAGAAAAAATATACTTTACAAAACTAAAGGACAACTAGTGGGACTGAGTAACTACTAGAACAATTGGCGATTCCTCTTTGCAATGATGTCTTGAAGAAACTCCCTGCTTTTCTATGCCCAGTCAGATCAAAAGTTGTCTTTCTCTGAAAAGTTATTAAAACTTACTGGATTTAAACCACCCTTCCTTGATCTCTTTACGAAGCCAATTTTAATCCTGCTTTAACTGCGTGAAACAACAGTTCACTCTCATTACAGTGCATATAGCAATGGCAGATGACTGAGAAGGCACAACACTGTTCTCCCTCTATTTGCCTGGTTCTGATCTGCCAAGTAACAAATAAAGTGACACTGGGGATGGAGGATAAACACCGAAACTAAGCTCGTTTCTTAAGAAGTTATTAGAATAGAGTATAAATGTAGAACACAAACATCAATTATAAATAAAACCCATCTTAAAATGCTCCCTCTATGTATTTCCCTGCCTATATATTCACTATTCCCCACCGATATATATTCCCCACAGTGACATTCTCCATTTCCAATTCTGCTCAATGGAATTAATTTGAATAGGGACTGACTTTGAGGTCTTCCAGATTTAGCATAAGATAGGAAAACAGATTCCAAGTATATTGACTCATTCAAGCATCAATAACAGTTGCAGGTGATGGGGGAGGGAAAATTATGTCAAAGCTAGAAAAAAAAATCAACTTCAAAGGCTTGGAGCTGTTGTTCAAGTCATGCTAAATACATTATGTGATAGCAACCATTTTTTATACGGTTTCAAATGCTTGGCTTTATTTGGCACTTCAGTGATTAAAAAGTTAGCCTTTTAGGGCCCTAAACAGCTTGAAAAATATGCTATACTATTTCACAGAAGTATGGACTGAGGCAGTTAAAAGAGAAAGAGCATCTTACATCCATAGCTGTCTCTAAAATTAATTTAAACATCAAATAGATGCAAAAACCCATACACATACATATTTAAACCACTCTTTCAAAATATCAGGACATCTGTCTTGTAGGAGTTATTGCTCTTGGTGAAAATACTCACAGCAGAACAGGGACTTCTGATAATTAGTTGAGTCAAAACAGGCCTACGTATTACAAACAACAGAAAATAAAACCCTTTCTTACTTCTGCCTTCTACATTTTGGGTTGGTTTTGTTCTCAAACAACAAGGCGTTCCCATGGTGGTACCCTGTAAAGCTGAAATCTCTCCTGTGACTTTCAATCGTAATATCACAAGCACATTAATAATATTATTTCTGACTCAAAAATTTACCTAAGTCAACTACAGAAATGTAAAAGTGGTACTTCTGACGATTAATACAAAACTAAAAGACACAAGCAGGCTACAAGCATGCAGCGGAAGTGCTAGCACCCATGATTAACCGAGTAGAAATTAGTATTCTCACATGGTGCTTCATTGCGCACTTGCAAGAAATAATACCAAATAATTCAATAAAGCAGTAATTAAAAACCTGCCTCAATTCTCCTGGTACTGTGGCAATCATGCTCCCACAACCTCGCAGCTGAGCACGGAGAACTCAGCTGCCTGCACTGCACTGCAAAGAAACAATCCACCCACCACTGACTCCTGCTGTTTCATAGGGGATCCAATTACTGATATCATTCTGACACGAGAGATTAGCTGATTGCCAGTTCAGTGTGCTTACAAAATCTTATGTGTCACAGGAGGCCCTTTACTTGTTTCTGTAAGACAAACGGTGTTTTTTCTCAATCTATTAAAAACCCACTAGAATATATTCTCTCTCATGTGTAGCACTTCAGCCCCATCTTGTTGGACTCAAAGCAAATTCCCCCTTTAAAATTGCTGTAGAACTACTGTATGGTGACAGTTGCAGCAAAAATACACTTTTAATTGTTCTTTTCAAAGAAGACACTTAAGAAAAGCAGGACCCTCATATACCACTATTTTAGTACTCAGAAAGACCACAGATCTATCTGAAGTCCGAGATCACGATTAAAATATTTCCTAACTAAAAAATACTGATAGAGCTTTGCATTGATCTTTTTCCAAATCTAAGAGCACACTGGATCAAGCATTTGTGAAAAACAATGGTCTGGTTTCTGTTAGAAAGTGTTTTTCTAACCTTCAATGCTGTAAATAAAACTAATTAGGACTGCATAATATCAGCCGGTTAAATTCTGTTATCGTTCAGTAAAAATACATCAATAGGGCTCCAATACTATTTTCCCATTCCAGCTGTTGAACTGAAACAAAAAGAAGAAATGGAAAGACAAACTACAAGTAGGGCAAATTAGTATCTAAGCATGAAAGGTCAGACGCTAAGAAAAACAGGGAAGACAGACAATGATGAGCAAGAAATATTTCTTTCCTCACCACCAACACTGGTATTCTTACAGGCAGACATTCTAATGACTCTGCTGATTATTCGAGTGTCTAGACTGTATCTACATACGAGATGCCAAGAATACCCTCTTTAATGCTCCGATGAACTTTACCATCCGTTCTAGAAAACAATGTCTTCATCAGCTGCAACCAGACACATTATATTACTTTGAATACCGTAGGATTTTACAGTAAATAACACCTTCTCTAGAGAACAAAAGTTTAAATTGATGTGGGAAATGATATAATGCCATGTAGACTCAGAATAAAAGGGACTTTATTTGTTTATGCTCCTATATCAAAAAAACCCAGAAGGGCATTTTGCAACCCCCATTTTAATTAATTTCAACAAATCTTCCTTAAATGAAAATGGAACTTAAGCCATAAATTCCTGAGGTTTGATTTCACCCACTGACAATATGCAAATTTTGTTTCAGATTATTAGAAAAAGACTTCATTCACAACATATGAACAAAGAATCCTGCCAAATAATACAAAACCAGGGTTTAAATAGTATTAAATAGACACGCTGCATTTTCACAGAAATCCGAATCTTGTTGGGATTTGACTATTCTCTTCACACCCTTCTTGGGAAAAGCAAGCTATGGAAACTGGCTGGTGAAAAGTACATTCAAGCCTTATCTTATACCTCAACGAGAGTAAAATAAGCCATACAAACATAAACCAGTTTAGGGGAAAGAAGCTGCTTCAGTTCAGAGTTTCTAACCTCACTGGGTCCCGAGCACAGCAAAAAACCAGAGCTGGGCTAGGGAGGGTGGGGAGGGATATCAGGAGCCATCTCACCACCCCTCTGCTCCCAACAAGGATTACTAACCTGCCTCTGACAGATGTTTGCCTAACTCATTCCCAAAATCTCCAATAGAGATGCTGCAGCATCTCTAATCAATCATCTGCTGTCCTTCACTAACCTTACATTTATAAAGTTTCCCTAATGTCTAATTCAAATCTCCCTCACTACAATTTAAGTGCATTATTATTCTTGTCCTGTTTCCCGTAGACAAAGAGGACAGTTTATTACTTTCCTCTTAGCAGCAACCTTTCATGTATTTGAATCTAAATCTTAAATCTTTTGTAATTCTTTCAAAATGTGTTTTTTGTGAAAGTTTTCTAGAATGTTGATCCTCCTGGTTGATGTTCTTTGGACTTGCTTGAAAGTCATGGACCAGCTAAAGCATGATATGTGACTGTAAACACACTGTTAACTTCCACAGCCTTATCCTCTTCACTGCCAACACACACAAATGGCACTTGCCTACTGCACTTAACACTTGCAGAGTGCTCCTGTTTTTAAACCCAAACTGTCCCTCAGCAGTTTTTACTAATAAAACTGTTGAATGGGCAATAAAAACAAATATCCACCTAACTTAAAGTCACTTGAACAAAGAAAAAAAACCATCAAACCTCATTAATTTAAATTTTGCACTCTGTTTCACGGTGTGACTTACCCTTGTATCATTACATCACCTACCCAGTGCACGCTGTTTCTAAAGTGTGGTGTTTCATTAGCTAAGTACTTAGCGGGTTGACAGACATTTCAAATACACCCATTCTGAGTTGCTGTTCAAAAACAGGGGGCACAAAAATAAACAACATGTGTTCATACACCTGAAAAAAGTGACTTCCATTAAGCAAGATATATTACGAAGGTAACTGGTTCCTTTTGAAGGAAGCAATAGGGATGTACTAGATGGGAGGGATTCCCTTGCTCCTCATATCTCACACGGGTTGGGTGTCATCGCTCCCCTGGCTCTTGTCAAACTGGCTATAGCCCAACTCGCTAGCCAGTGTCCCCAAGGCAGGGCTGCTGGAGCACTGAATTGAAATCATCAAAATAAAAGTGATGATATTAAATGTTAAGCGTAGGTGATTCCTTATTGAGTGTTAATTTTAAATGACATCACTGAATGACGTCATCCATGGTTAATGAAACAATGAGCCTCTCACTGCATACCCTTCACCAGTTCAAAGTCTATCACTAGTGATTAGCAACAGCGACTTTTTTTCACTGAAGGAATACTATTGTCTTTTGATGCTTGCCCTATGTATTTTACCACACCGTATCGCCAGCGCTGTGACATTAGCCGAGCGTGAGCATCCCTGCACATTGTTCCTCACTACTCAAAGCTACCCAGGAAGCCTCAGCAGATGTACTACAAAATAGAAATGTATGTACGAGATAACACATTCCAAGCAGGTTTGCCGTTCATTCTGTGGCACTAAACATTTCCAACCACTTATGAGCTGTAGTGCTGCTATTTGCATTTTGTACTCTATACTTGAAAGCATTACAGCTGCCTGTGGCAACAAAGGAAACGCAAAACTTGTTGGAAGAAAATAAATAAAATAAAACCGTTTCCTATGGGACAATTCAAAGTCTCACCTCACCATCCTGAGACATCAGGGATTCTGTGTTGCCTCTGTTTTTTATTAATAATGCAGCAACAGTCTTTCAGCCACTCTTTCTGAAGAGGAGCTTTTTCTTTGCAGATGATATGAGTCATGTGATTACCTCACTCATCTGGAGTCAAAGGCTAAAAACTGATAGAGGTTCTCACTATCAACTAGTCTATAATTTGGCGGTAATAAATGAGCGTTTATCTACTCGATAGGAAATTTCATTTCACTCTCCGCCCCCAAAGTCATTACCTGCACAATAGGAACGAGCAACAGAAATTCACAACGTAATAAACTATTACAGGCTTGCTGCTTAAACTGCATCTCAAAATAATTTTCCATACCAGAAGCTATAAGCAAACTATAATCCACAACATGAGAACTTTGTTGATACAATGAAACAAATGGTATTTGCATCTCCTAAGAGCAGAGAAACATTTTTTATACTCCAGATAAACAGTTTCTGTTGTTCTCAGTATTGTTTTCCTTGCTGAAAAAACATTAAATATTCCTCATTTTCTTTTCTTAGAAAACATTGGAATAAAAGAGTGTCATTAAATAAAAATTGGATAAGAGTCTGTCTGTCTAACTGAAAGTTGAAATACATTTCCTATCTTGTTGAAAAAAAGCTTATGTGCTCAACAGGGTAAGTAATATAAAAATATTGTTCAATTAACTTGGTACACCATTTACACTTATGCTTGGAAAGCATATTGCCAGTAAGAAAAGAAGTAATACTTTTAGCATAATATCCAGTTAAAAACATGCACAGTAACTTTGAATAGTAAAATTTATTTTTCTAGACTTGGCAGATTACTAGGGAAGAAACGAAAATATTTGTGAATCGAACACTGAAAATGGTACACATGTCAAAAGTCATATTTTTATTCAGGTTTTTTTTGTGAGATGTATTGTGGTACCATTTTAAAACTAAGATGTGAAAAGGTAGCACAGTTTCAAGCAATACCTCTCCACTGCCTTAATCTTAACAACCTGGTTTCTAATGAGTGTTATATTTCTTCAAGTGGGAAAAGCATAATTTTTTCCTTCCTTTTTTTGCATACTGTGGAGATATTTCAGTATAAAAATCTAACATTATCTAGTCCATTACTGATATCACTGAAGTAGCTGTGTAGTCATCCTGTGATCCTATGCAAGAGAACACAGCAAGAAAAGTAGGTAGTCATTAAGGGAGCAACAGAAGCCACTTACATAAATTATTGTACAGTAATTCAAAAGAATATAAGGAGAAGAGACGTTTGAAGCTCATGCTTCTTTGTTCTTTAAGCCCTGAACGTATTACCTGCCTAAAACTTGGGAAAGAGACCACAAGGTATCTCCTGTTTAAGTTTAAGCGAACAAGTCGGTGTTTCTGCGTTTTCTAAAAATAGTTCATTTATTTTAAGGAGCTTATTTGGTATTTCTACTGTTTCTTACTACTTTAGAGTGACTGGACTAAGTTAACTCCTTTAATGTCAAAACAGGCAGTACACTATCATAGACCAACATGCTTTTTTTTGTTCTCTTAAGTCACAGAGGAAACTGAAAGTGAGAAATACACAATCCTTTCTCCAACCAAAGGAAAGGAATTTCTTCTAAAAACATGTTTGCTTTTATGAAAATATTATGTTTCCTTTCCTTAAACCTACCAACATGATAATTTACACATTTTAATTTTTTTGGTCTATAAGAAATTAAAGACCACTGAAAGGAACAGACAGCTCCAGAAAATATACAGTGAAAATCAAGTTCTCATCCCAGAAGGTACCAGGTACGTGCACGAGTTGCACAGCTCCAGTCAGTCCAGGTGATTTCAGTCACCACGGAAAGCTCACACCCTGGACTTTTCCAGCCCTGTCTTCAGGTTCAGAATAGCGACAATCAAATTATTTCACATGATTCAAATTATTTCTCAGGCAATAAAATACGTTAATTAGATGTTTCTCTCCACGTGTCAGTGGATACTGTTCTCCACAGTGATGGTTACAGTTGTCACTCTCAGCAGAGGACTAAATCAAAATGAATACAACCTTTCTCTGCAAATCTCAGTGTCCCCACACCATCAACTTTTATACTCTGACAGAGTGCAGAAGTCATTTTTCCCTTTTTTGTGCACCTTTCTTTGACTAAAAGAATAGTGGATTTCAGTCTCTAGCTATGAAGCATGCACCTTTCACTGACAATAAAATTGCAAAAGCTTCAGCTTGCACCTGGGCGCATTCATAATAGCTTAGAAACCAAAATTCAAGAGAAATATCAGAATTGTTAAAAAGAATATAAAAATCTGTATATTTCCAAATATGAGGCCTGACTTACATTTTATCAGAACTTGACTCATTTTTTTTCAGAACTTGACTTTTACCAATCACTGACTCATGATTTATCAGAAAATAATCTATGCTCGACATCAGCATTCTCCCTCTGTGCTCACCAGAACTGACTATCTGAAACTCTACCTGTACTAAGAAGTCATCAGAAAGGCTGAGGGAGATTCAGAAAGGTGCAGCAGAGAGCAGGAGAAAGCAGGATGGATCAGACCTAAAAATTTATCCTTGTTGGCGAGCCCAAACATTTATTGCTGCTCTAAGACTCCCAAGAACAGCAACAAGGAGCAGAAAAAATCCCTGACATTATTTTTTTAATAATTACTTTAGGATATACTAATTAATTGTGGTCTGCCAGAAGAGAGGATGGCCAACCTAAAATTTCAAAATCTTCAAATTAACTGTGTGCATTAGAAGGCTGCGTGCGCTAGGGAGGGCAAGCGCTGACATTTATTTTGTATAATGGTGCATGTCTTGAGGGTAATCACCACCAGAATATTATCCCCACTCTCCGTGTCAAACATTAATGTAAAATCAATAAGGAGCCACGTTCCCAACATTTTTCACGCACCTGTGCTCCCCCCTGGGGGATTTTGCCACGCTCGGCACCGGCCTCCCCCGGGGCGCGGGAAGAGGCTCACCGCGGCCCTCCTGCTCCGCACGGCCTCGCTGCCGAGGGTCGGCGATGGCTCGGCGAGACCCCGGCACCTGTGGAGCGAAAGCGCAAGGTGAGACAAAGATCATTTCTGGTACCTTTGCTGCTCTGTCAGCAAGTCCTGAGGAGTTGAAAGTATAAAGGTTGTTTTCCGCAATAGAGGTGACATCCTGGTTTGAAATGACACAGTTGGAGTTGCTTTGTGACAAGCCTGGTGTTAAGACGTGACAGAAATAAACCCGCAAGAACAGCCATCCTGCCAAATACACTCAGACTCAAATAAAAGTTTGACTTCCTAGCCCCCGATTAATTTCTTTTCTCCAAGAACATGGTTTCCTTTCAAGCTCGTTATAAATGAAGCTTCTCTTCACTCCAGAGCTGAACTAGGTCTTTAACAGGCTCTACACTTCAGTTTACCTCATGATGAGACACCGCCAAAAACTCCGGAGTTAATCACAAGTGTCACAATTATGAGGGAAGAAAACCCCAGAAAACCACAACGCACTATTCTTCTCCACAACCAAGCCGTAGCAGATCTCCCTCCTTGTCTCCGTTCTCCTGAAACTCTGCTCGGGCAGCTCTTTCTCAGCTCAATATCGTAAAACTGCCAGTCTCAGAGGAGCTTCGTTTTCCCAATGTGCATCCCTGTAAGTCATTGGCACCTTTCAAACCAAGCTTTGAAAAGACCTATATACCTTAAAAGGTATTTGACTATATATACCTTAAAAGGTATTTGACTATATAAGGGTGCAGTTCTAACACCATTTCTTCTGGATCAGGTATTTGTATACCAACCCGTTATAATGTGTATAGTCAGAAACTTACTACAGCGTATGATCCTCCAGCTATGATCAACACCAGCTAAGGCCATTTCCTACTCCTGGGTGCTGAGGTACCAAATCATCGCCCCTAAATATGGTGATTGTAGTGCTCAGAAATACACCTGAATTCCCATCTGGTTCTTGTTCCTGGATATTTTGCTTTACGGAATGGAGCTCAGTTATTTCTCTCCTTTTTCTCCACCTCAAGCTCCCAAAGCTCAAGGCCAACATTTTACCGAGGCACACGGGAGAACACAACAGCTAATTTCCATGGCACAGATGGGAAAAAGATCATAACCACAGCTCCTCACCTGCACTGACTGCAAAGGATACCACGCTCAGTTGTCACCGCCAGGATATTAGATATTGTCTAGTCAAATAAATCAGTGACGGGACTATTCAGAGAAGCAGCTGCTGCCTGCCTCATTACTGAGGATGAGGAGACAAACGTGACCCCAATATTACATGAAATATATGTGGCAATTTCTACAGCTTCCTCAAGAAATCCACTCCACTCTCCTGCTAAAACTTCAAAGCCAAGAAAACTTATTATCCCAGACTAATGTATTTGTCTGGTTTTTAAAAACAAGATTTTTCAGAAGAAGGGATTGCTACGGAGAGATGGCAGCACGTTTAGTCACATCTGTGGATACATACTGGCAGCAGATCCTGTATGGGGATGCCAAATGAACTCACAGACTTGCGGGGGCCTGTGTAGTTTGTTGCCATCACTTTCCTGAAACAACAGCTTTTACAACAAAGGACCTTACAGACTGGAACTAAGCAAGCCTAAAGGAAGTTTTGAACCTACTGAATTTGTGGTGTTGGGTCATAGCACATGATGCGAAGTCATCTAAAACATGATGGCACATGCCCATTTCCTTACCGCAAGAGATCTTTTCCATTTTAATCAATGCTTGCAATGTTTCTGAAAACAGATTGCAACTTTTCAAAGATTTGAGAGCATCTTATAAATCACTGCACAGACAAGTCATTTCACCAACCACTGAAATGCAACTTAGTTCAGGATGGCTGGTAGAAGAGGGTGGGTGTAAGTTACGGGCCCATGACTAAACAGGAGTTTGGCCAAAAGTAAGAGCTTACCGTTACAAAAAAGCAGTGACGTGTTTTTGTAGCTGAGAGAATCCTGGATTATAGGTGCTTATGAGAAAAACCTCCACAGAAAAAACCTCAACAGAGCGCATGCTGTAGGGTTTATAATGGTGAAGGACCAAACGATCCCTTCTGGGAATCAAACCCATGGTTGCAGACAATATAAGTATTTCAAAAACCCACGCTTAGATACAATTCTGCCTCAAAGGTCAACTGGTGAATGTAGAACATCCTTGCTGAAATGCACACTGCTTTTAAGGAAACACAGTCAGAGAATGGAATATCTCAAGTAAAAATTACTGTATAGTGAAAATAGGGCATTTTTTTATATATGCAATATTTAGTCAAGCTAAAAATAATCATCACATCTTTATATTAGCCAATAGCTTCAAAGTGCTAACTCAGAACTCCTCACCTAACCCCACATGACCATGAGCTGAGAAGTTAGCCCCTTCCTATTCCTAACTAAGGGGCATGGGAATTCCTCTGCAGTCTATTGGAAATCTCATTTGTCTATATATTGGTACCTACCTCAGTAAAACAGAGCTATTGAAAGAAACAATTCTGCTAGTGTTAACTGGCTACAACATTAAACTTTTTTGGCATACATGAACAACAAATTATTCCTATATCCGAATATAGCAGAAATACAAACTGCAGGAAACAATTCCTCCAGTCCTCATGGAATACACATTAAAAGGTTCAACAAAAGATACTATCTCAGATTGTACGTTTATTATTAAATTATTGATGAGCTACTTCTATTGTCATTTATACTTGAGCTACTAGAAATTAAAGCAAATACTAAAATTCCAAATACAGCGTGCCTGGAAAAAACATACGTTCGTAGGCTCCAGGATTCCCTGTAGTCCCAAAGGAATTTTCATAACCTCACAGGTATCTTCAAGTCCTAGAATTTGCATTCGGCTTCCCAGCTCAGCTTGCAGATGTTTAAAAATACATGCAACGAGACAATTCACTTTTGGCTACACATCTAAGAGGTTCAAACATCTGAATTATTCTGTCTGAGGTCAGCTACAAGATATGTGCCAAATTAGGTTGAAATCCAGCTGGGAAGAGCTATGAAATACTAAAATCTTTGGTGCTTGGGAACTTGTGCCTATTTCTGACCAATGCACATCCTCTCAGATCTTCTTTCAGGAAAAGGACATATTCTCAGGAACCAAATCTGAAATATAAGCTTACACCTTATGAATCTGTAGACTTCAGTCATTTAAATTTTGTTGTGCAAACAGATATACAATGCAGATCATAATAGCAAAATGTCATAACAGTGTTCATTGGTTTCTGGAATTCTAGAAGACAAAGGATGTACGCACCATCATATGCACTCGCGTGCCAACAAGATTTGCGATAAAGATAAACCACAGGCTTCCCTGGGCTTTAATAATCTATTTCTCTATACTCTTTAATATAACCAGAAAATATTTTCCAGGAGTTCAGGATCAAGGCATATATCCCGCTAAAGAGGTATATGCCCACGGTAGTTCCACCAAAATGTTGTTATACTGTATATATATAGTACTAATTATATATATATTTCAATATAATTCAGCTAGTTATCAAAAGAACTAAGGTTCATCCCAAAATGTATGGATTTTTTTTTTCACAATTCAAAATTGTGAACTAGTAACTCGAGTAACTCTTACAATTCATCCTCTAAAATAATTTCACATAAATTTCTAAGTGATGGATGATATTTCATATAAACGTCTCCTGAAACATTTCAACACAATTAAGGTAGAGCTAAACAGAACTCAAGTGGTTCTGCTCTTCAGGGATTCATGTTTAAGTAAATTCCCAGCCCCCAATCTAAAAGCAATCTTTGCTTTCTCTTCTCCTGGAATAGACAGCACCAATATTAAAACTACTCTTGGGAAAGGACAACTTAAAACAGAATTATCCATAAATAAAAGTGCTAATGACATTAGCACTTTTTTTTCTTTACTAAATATACTAGGTTTCAAAACCCAAGTAGGAATTTTAAACATCTAAAGTCAAATAGTTATCTGCCTTCAGTACTGTTAATCTCTCTCCCACTCACTCCAGCTCATCCCCACCAGCTCCCCAGTCTTATCTTACTTCTCCTTCCAGGAACAGAGAATAGAAAAATCAAAGAACAGTGGAGAATGGACTGAGATGCACTTATAAATATTTGTTTCAATCCTGAAGAACTCAACAGTGTAATTCACTATGTGCCAGCCACATTTTTTTCAGAAATAATCAGCATACTACCATAAGCCTGGAATGCAAGCCTCGAGTATGCTTTAATGGACTGATTTCAAACATGCCTGAGATTGCCATCTATCAAGAAGCTACAGAAAAAAAGAATTTGTGTAAGAAGGAATTTCTGGTATTTCTTTCTTCCCTAATTATCTGAAACCAAAATCTAAATAGATTGTATTCAACCAAAGTCCTCTATCTGTACCAGTATGAAATAAAAAAGAAAAATAAATAATAACCATCATCCTTACCAGGGAGAGAGAGTCAGAATCTGTTAAGTCTATCTCATCTGACACACAATTACGTGTGTGACGTAAAAACCTATCTTGTCTGACACACAATGAAGCTGCTTATGATATAATTTTAAAGGACACAAACCATCACAAAAGTAGTAGAGAACACTGTGGCATGTGGTATCTAGAAATATGAAACTGAAACATCAGTCAGATCCATTCTGTAACCTGAGTGTGCAAGAATACACACGTAATTCAATTCCTACCCGAGACTTGCAGAGCTGCTCAAAGAGTAGAAGTCTCTAGTAAAAGATCCGACCTCCCTGATCACTACAGGTTCCTAACGAACATCTATGCGTTACCTCCTTACCCAAGTCAGAGCGGACCCTGAATAATATAATTTGAGAATCTATTTTCAGTGCAACCTTAAAAAAAACCCCAGAAATATACACTGAAATGAGTATCTCCTATTTCTGGAGGAAAAAAAAATCCAAGGCAGGCCCCTAACCTGCAAGAATAGTTGTGCCAGTACCCTGAATGCTGTCCTTGGCCACAGCTCAGAGCAGGCAGTTAAGGAAGAGCATAAAACTAGGACATATTCCTCCTACTTTCTGTTAAATCAGAGATTTAAGGTGAACTTGAAGGAGCAGACTACATCTGGACAGTTATGTTTTATAGCCACCATGGAAACTACCCTCCATGAACTTCCCTAATTCCATTTTTAACTCATTTATACCTCTGTCCTCTTTAATTTGCTTTGGCACTGAGTTCCACAACCCAGTTTCACACTGCCAGGAAGGGGTTTAAAACTTGCTTTTCCTGGGCAGCCAGAAGAAATATTAACTAGCTATTCTCTGGTCGCCTTCTCCTCACACATCCTGGTGGAAGGAGAGCCATCTCGGAACTAATTGTACCATGAGAGAGACTTCCCTCTCTCTCTTTTTTTTTTTTTTCCCCCCACCCCAAATTCTTATTTCAAACTGTTCAGCCTGTTGCAAACACAGCAGTAAATTTCCTCTGCAAAGAAACTCCCTCTTCTCCAGCACACTCCTGCCAGGAGACTCATGACTGCTCCAGCAGTCGACTCCGATACGTCATTCTGGTCCGTGAGTCCTTCCGTATCTCTCTTCCTGAGCTGACAGCTATATCTAGTTATGGCTGTTTCTAAATTAGCCGTAATATTTGTGAGCATTAAAAGAACCATTCAGGAAAGCCCTCTGACCTGCTAGCTGATTCCTTTATTTTAACAGGTGTTTAACCTGCCCCAAAATTGCCACTTTATACAGTCCCAACAAAGCTGGAGGCTCAGGGACTTGCTCAGAAGTGGTAAAAAACTCCCCAGAGGTGAAGTGCATTTACCCTGAGCCCCAGCAAAATGAATAAAATGGAGGAAAAGGAAATTGATGGAGGATGATAAAGTTTAAAAATAAGACGCAATTTCATTAAATTAGAGAGAGCTGATGCTGAGCTGCTTTGCCTGATCCAATCGCCAAGGGAACACGTTTGTACTTCACCAGATTCAGTAAATCACTTAGTGTGATGCGGAAGATGTGATAGTTTTAATGAGATGGCATTAAGAAGGGAAAAAAATAAAATTGAATAGTAGAAAAAACACAGTATAAAAATTAGTGAGATTTGTTAAGCTAAGAAACAGTCCTCTCTGTCACTGCAAGTTACATTTCCAAGAAGATTTAAAGCTAAAAGATAGAAAAACATTTAAAGAGATAATTCCACATAGGGAGGAAAAATAAAAAATAAAAACAGAACAGACCTTCTAACAGGTTGCTTTCCACCTGTAGTATCAGTGATTCTTTAATAAAAGCTGTACAGGTCTGACCTCAGCCTGAAACAACCTCTACAGAGTTGCAAATGGTGACGGATGGCTATCATATACTCACGGGGTAGACGGCCCCTGTGGAACAAGGATAATTTGAGGGATGAATGGGATTAGCTCAAGTTACTTAAAAGCCCCCTTCTCTCTCTGTTTCTCTCCCTCCACGGGCACTATCTCACATGCAGGCAACATTCCAGAACAACAATGAAATTGGTAAAGCAATAGAGGGAAACCTCATAAGGATGGATTAAAACAAAACAAAACAAAACACAAAAACAACCCTACACAGAAGCAGAACCAAGGCTGTAAAATTGCTTCCTAACTCCTCCTTCCAAAAGAAACATTCAGAGAAAAAACTAATATTTGCTCCCCACACCCTGAAAGTGCCCTGCAAGAGTACTATCATAAGTTAACACTGTTCCATTTCTACAGACGTGTTAGGACCTATCGCACTAGTATCTAAGCAAATTATATCAAAACTGTTATCTTTTTTTTTCCTTAGTGTGACTCATGCCAGCTGGACTAGTCTAAATATTATTAAACATCATTAAATGTATTATATTTAAGCTTAAATCATGCCAGCAGGGCTAGTTAACAGGCAGAAAAGAAAAAAATGTATTTTAATAAATCATGTTCAAGAGGCTGTGATGATGGGTGCTACCCTAAGAACACCAAGACTTACATTCAGTCTCAGTTATTTTCCACAAATGGATAGGTATGTCTACCAGTCCTTCTGGCAGCACTTCCACTGCTGTCACTTGGTAGAAGATTTAAAAGGCAATCCAGGAAAGACTGTGATTTGCTATAAAAATTAAGAAGTGCTTAAGTGCCTTGATCTCATTCCAAAGGGAACTTCCACACCTACGAGACTAAATTTCATTGACTGTCCCTGGAAAGTGACCTGCTTTCCATACTGCCAGCAGTATAACCCTACTTTTATCCTGGCATCTCTAAGAGATACTCAAAATAACAAGTCCTTGTCAGCACGGTGCTGAGGAAGACAGCTATTATGAACTGAATGATTATTTTACAGCAGCAAAAACCTACTGAAAAGTGCTTTTACGTATTATGGTATCTAGACCACTGCAACACTCAATATTTTTATGAGTATTCTACACTTATACCTGTGTATATGTATAAAACACAGCAAGTTGTAGCAATTGATGTGGTTTGGGGGTTTTTTTTATGAACTAATGATGTTTATAGTCTTAGAAGCTTTTCAACAGTGACAAATACAGTATTTAAAAAATTGCATGTCAAATCTACCATGCCTCTGGGAGGACAAATCAGCATGTGTTACATCTGCAAGTCTGCAAGCACAACTGTTAAGTATATTATAATCAACAGGAGGAATGCAGAGTACATCAAAGGGGAAAATTAAAATCATAGTAGATTGTTACCACTCTCTTCTTTTCCAGAAAAAATACTAAGATGCTGAAAATTACTCATACTTAAATCACTATTAATTAAAATAAGCCTTAGCTACTCCTTCCCCTACTCCGTTTCCCTTCCCTGCTCCCTCAAAAAGACCGAGAAAAATTGAAACGCCTGTGCAATGGAGACTTATACAACCTCCAACAATTTGCATTTAGAGGTGAATTAAAATTCTTTTGGTTTACACTATAGTGGAGCTTCAGCTTTAGTAACTTTCTTCTAAAGGTGACCGAATTTTCCATATGAAATTTTAGAAAAAACATTTACTAAATGCACAGAGAAAATAGACTAAATGCCCCCGTTGTGCATATGGCCTTTTCCAGCAAGGTAACTTTTCTCCCTTTATGTAACCAGCCACTTCGTTCTCTGCCCCCACTTATCCACACAAACAGATTTTTTTCCTTAAAATTTTGGAAGTGCCTCTTAACTGAGGCATGAAGCGCAGGGATTTATTCCTTGCCACAGAACTGAACTTTACCTAGACCACCCAACAGAGCTCCCAGTTTCCACAAACTGTTGATTTCTGATCTTTGCCACCCCTTTGTTTCTCTGGAGAGTTTTCTCAGCAGCATCACACAACCACGTGGTTCCAGACATGCCCGTCGGACACACAAGTGGCCTTGGGGAGCAAAATCGGACTCCGAGTACAATATGGAGAGCGGTAATATTCCTGCGCATGTGCGACAGGACAGAGAAGGCAGCGTCCCACTACCTCCACCCCAGGCTTCCCAGGATCCCTACGGCGTCAGCCAGAGAGATGGGACAGGACGGGACAGGACGGCTGAGGCTGAGGAGAAGCACGCAGGGGCACAAGGACATCAGCTAGCGGGTTTCCTCATTCTGGTTTAGCCTCTGCATGGATGGGAACTGCCACGTAACACTACGTTGTGGAGCTCCCACCTCTCTTGAGTGTCTCTATTATTTTTTTTTTTTTTTAATTCTCAACAGATTCTTAAAAATGTATTAAGAAGCTGAGTCACTATCTGATCTTGTTCCTGTGTTCTAAAGGTTAATACAAGCATCCAAGAGTCACGTTAACTTAACAACAGCAAAAATCAATCCGGCATGAGATTGAATGCACTAAATTCAGCCTTAACACCAACTATGACCTGTTGTATCAGTTTTCAATTTTATATAAGAAATTGATACAATCATAATTTCCCACCTCCTAAACTCTTTGAGGGAAAAAAAAAATAATCTAAGCAATTTAAATAAAACAGAGGATTGACAAAGAATTCCCTTTTTCACTGATACATAATAACCTTCTTCTAAGATGCTTCTTGGAAAAAACTTCACAAAATTTTTCTTGTAGCATTGTGGGTCTACAAAATTAGAACTCGCCAGTGTAGGGACAATGATGCTGGGAAGGATGAAGAGAAACAAAACAGATTAAAAGCAATAACAGACCTAGATCCTGGGTCTGCAGGATGCTGCAATACAGGTACAACGTACCAAACAGTATTTTGCATGCAGTAAAATACACTGACATTCTGCCAGAGTTAATATCTAGTGTAAGTTCATGGTTTAGAAAGTGCCTTTGTGCCACCCTTGAGGTCACTGCATTCAAAAGGATGAAAACAGGAGTGGAAGAACACCTTTAAAATGCGTTGCACGTTTTCTTCTAGTCCAAAATTACAATTACTACACACTTTATAAGCCTGCAGCCAGTTTTAGTAAACTGCTACTTACAGCTCTTGCATGACAGCCAACAGATGAAAGCGGTGAGTGAGAGCTCTCATTCATTGCTGCTAGCAACCCACTGCCTTTCTGATCCCTTTCTTCAGAAACAAAGATTAGGTGGGGGGAAATAAGGTAAAGGGTTATTTTTAAAAGCCCGGATTTTTAAATCACCATCCAGGAGCTGGCTGAGTTGAGCTCTTATTAGTTGCCTCTCATCTCCCACTTCTGTTTCCATAGAAACCTCGCAGCAGCATCGCCTGCCTCACTGTCCTGAAGTCTTCAGATTCAGTCGATGCCAAACCTGCCCGGGCAAGCCGGCGGAGGATAATGGCAGCACCGCTGCGGTGCTGAGGTCCACGCTGCTGGCCTCCCATCGCGTGGAGACCACGTATATAAAACGGAGAAGTCACCTCTACCCTATTGCACAGACTGGGGCGGAAAGCTGATCCAAATCCCAGCTGCTTCCCTTCTCTCCAGCACCCCCGGAGGGATGCTTACGTGGACTGGGATGAAGGACACACCTCAGTCCTCATAAACTAAAACCCACAAAGGTTGGAAAAATCGGGGGAACGGAGGAATATTGATCTACGTAGTCAGCACAGCAAAAGACAGCTGGCTGCGAAGCAGGGGACTTCTCCAGTTCTTGCGCCCTTTTCCCTGCTTCTAGAAAAGTGTAGTGGACAGTGTCAGGAAATGGATTTAGAAAAAAAATGCTCAGTCTGAAAATTCAGAGGCGCATTGTAACAATACCTGTACTGTGGAAAAACGCTTGGAAAGCCTTTTGTCCACAGTATTTGTCTACTTTAATTAGTTCATCTAGGAAGAAGAACACTCCTTCTAGTGCCAATCACTTGTTTTATAGAGAGAAGGTACTGGCAATTAATTCATATTTATTTATTTAAATGGTCTGCAAGTGAATAATCAGCTACTTTTTTTTTTTTTTTTTTTACCTGCTGCAACTTCTCCGTCGCCTTTATCCCAACTGGAATATACCAAAAAGTGACATTTTGAGATGACAACTACGAGTCACCAGGGGACCAAAACTGACTAGTCAAATGCCAGAGAAGGCACTACTGACTACAGATTGCCCAAGGAGACTACTAAAAAACCCAAGATGGTGAATTTTTCTGATCAAAAGGAGCAGGCATTTTCAGCGAGACAGTCCCTCAGTATGGCTTCCCCTGCCAACCCCAGTTAATCTCATTTCAGTTTGAGTAAATTGTTCTTAGAATAAATCTCACCTTCTCTCAGGCACACCCTGATAGGGAGGAGTGGGTTATGGAAACAAGAACACAAAAAAACGACCACTACCAACTTGCTAACAACAAGGGAGCCTACGGAAACACTCAACGCTGAGTAAGAAGTGGCAAAATCCATCCAGTGGAAATCCAGAGAAAGGAAGGACTATCCTTACGTGCCTGGGAACTACTGCAATAACACCTGAACACGATTCCTCCTCTTTGTATCTATCAGGCCCTGCAGACAGTTTCTGTTCAAGAGATGTTCCCACAGTGTGCCAGATCTCCTGACAATCCAGAAGCAATAGAATTGATTTTTTTTTTTCCTCCCAATGTATTAAAGCCTCCACCTGTATATGAAACATATACTTACTGAAAAATCAAACCATGCATTACAGAACAGATTTGGAGTTTTGGTGGGTGTGGGTAGGTCTAGAGGTTACACAATAAACATGATTAACGTGAATATATATGAATATACACCCACAATGTGTAAGTTATAGATACTCCTTATCTATCATTTTTAATGACATGCTAAAGCAAACTGACAATCCAAATGTGTACCATGATGCAAGAATGCATTTGCATAATTGGCTTTTATTATATCTAGAGTTGTGAAGGATTTCTAAATCTAAGGAACATATAAGGGCAAGTATTAGTTTTTAAGTGAATTTCATGAACGTGGAAGGTGAAAGGAAAAATGTCAGTTTTGTGCAATAACAGTTTTGAGCCAATATGCTGAATGCAGATAGCAGCGATCACAAGTTACTTCTCAGGAAGACTGTTATTTTCTACAGTATCAGTACACAATTTACGTTGGCAAAATTTTGTATCCAAACCACTTAATAGTTCCTTCTTCCAGACAGCAATTTTCTAAAATCATGCGCTTCAACCTACTAGTAAATAATTTGTTTTCCAATAAAACTTTTCAAAGGTATAATTTATGGGGCAATAATACTCAGTATTATGGATTTTTTTTTTTTTAATGTCTGCTGCATTTCGCTGAATGTTAAGTGTGAATTTGGGTTCTCATCATAGAAAGAAGAGCAGACTCTGCTTGAATCAGCGTTCCTGGTCTGGCACAGTACAGTTCCCATCTGGGCCAACGCAACAAGCCTACCAAGACACGCCGAGCTGATCGTTTCATTTGACGGAGAAACTTAGAGTGCCCTAGTCACACCCACTCTCTTTCAATTTGCCATATTTCATTAGTGACGGAAACCAAGGTTAGTGCTATGGTTAAATGGCAAAATGAAGGCTGGTTCAGTTTCCGACAATGAGTTCATTTTTCAAATCTACAGTTTCCAGCTGATGGCCAAGTAAAAGTCTCAGAGGCCTCAGTTCTCCATTCCCAGATGCAAAGGCCCTGTCACAATAACAGGAATTAAGATTTTTAAGAAGGTAAGAAGATATTAAACAGTAATGAAAATAAGATTGCTACACAAGTTATTTGTAGAGATCACGTTGCTGCCTATATAGTACAGTTGATGTAGCAAAATTTAAAAATTTAACGCCAAAAGCTGAGAATAACACTGCAAAAATGGATTTCTTCAAATTCAAGTCAATGCCATCAGCAGTGAATACACTGCCACCATTTTCTGATGCCGCAGGCCCAGAGGAAGATGACAGCTGCTATTGAAGATAAAGATGATTTTGTAGAAGTGCTTGAGGAATTACTAGCAAGAAATGAAAGAGCAAACTTCTCCTACCTCTTTAAAAGAGAGGGCTGGAACCCATGTAATCAATAACAGGAGACTGAATAAAAGCAAAAGAAGCTAAAGGAAATACCTTGATGGGCTAGAGAAAAACCTGCAGAGGTAAGAGACACCTCTGGAAAATGTAACCTACCCATTTTAGTAGCGCGCTTGCCATTTAATCACAGGATGGCACACCGCAAGCATTGAAAACTGAATCTGGAACTTAGGGGAGTCTCCGTCCTCATTCAGGTTTAAGGCAATAAAATCTTTGTCTACAAGACTGACCTACAGACTGATCCGAATGGTTTTCTGCAAGAAACAGCGTTACCAGCCTGGAGCAAGAAACACCGTATCAGGTCCCTTTCCAGATGCAAGTGTGGAGAAGAAAAGCGTCCTAATCGCAACGCTATTTGACACGCGCGATCACGCAGGCAGGCGGCTTTCGCTCCGGAAAGCGCAGGAGTGCCGGAGCTGCTTTTGCTTTTCCACGCGCACCGTTTGAGCTCCTGCAGGAGCCCCAGGACCTGCCCTCGCCGGCCTCGTGCCGCCTCTACAGCTGCCTCGCCGGTGCCGACGCCGGGGCGCGAGCAGCCGTGCGGTCAGCCGGATCAGGTGATTGATCTGTCCGAAAACTAACCCTACCAGGAAAAGAAGAGAAAGATTAGTTTTCAGTTGGTCAGCAAAGCCTTAGGAGTCATTCCTACAACAAAGAGGAGGCAGGACCGGCGCTTTCGCCGGCATGGCTGGCCCAGGTCAGCTAAGCTGCTTCAACGGCTCTCGCTCGCTCCTTCACGCACGCAACTGCCACGCCGCTACGCGGGTGACTCTGCGTCAGGTGATTCACCGTAACCATCTGCGTACGCACCCTTTCCAGAGGTATTTCGGTTAGCGGAGGGCGGCTTAGCGCGCGATTCAAGCAGAGTCAAATTACCGAGCGGCTGCCCCAAAAGGTCTCCAGCCGAAGGGACGGTAACTACTTCTTCCTTGCGCTTTGCAGAGAACAATACGTCACCCCGTATTTGGGGCCCGAAAATATTTGATAGAATTGGTCAATAGTATCATCGGGATGATTGAAGATGATGAAATTGATAGAGAGAGACAAAGCGAACTGCTCTCGCTCAGCTGGGCTCTGGCAGAATCTATTGATTTACAGCAAACAAAACAGTAGGGCAAACAATATTCAGACAACCTTGAGGGTTTATTCTGGTTGCCACTTTATTTCAACAAAATGGATGCTGTTTAAAGCTGTAATTCTCACAAACTGCAAACTGACCACACACACACACATTCTACATATATATAAACACACAGAAATTCATCTTAAAGATTATGATAGAGGGTGCAAAATTATCAAACAAACAAAAGGAGAGGTACTAAAATTAAGGCTGACAGTGAATTCAGAATTGGACCTCATGATGCCATGTTTAATTATACAACCACCTTTTTTCTCTTTTTGATAGGACCCCTCTCTCATCAAGTGCACAGGAAGACTGTTACTGAGTAACGGATTGCTTAATGCAAATTATTCTGGTCTCAAGCACCTTCAGCCTGCAGAGTGATATACAGACAGTAGCAAAGATAGGAAAGATGTCCAGTGGAGAAGAGGGATGGCATACTGATGATACCCGGGTCAACCATCAGATGTTAAAATGGTTTGTGCTATTACCATTCAGCATCAAACTTAAAAGTCCTCCTCTGCAGGTGAAATAAAAACCACCTGAGTCACCCAGACCCTGCTTCCACCCTCCGTGAGACTTTAGTCAATAAGATATCTCAAGAGAGAAACAAGAACATAAAGTCCCGTGGACAGTCAGACACTGAGGTATGGCAAATTACGCCAGGAAATTAAGAATAAGAACACATAAGTAGCCTTAGACCAATTAGGTAAATGCAAATGCATGTCTGATGACAAACAGTGACAGTGACAGAGATAAATACATGGTGTTTGCTTGTGAGAGGGAGAGAGGATTGCCCCAGCCTGTGCGCAGGCGGGTGACTCCCTTGTCCCAGGTGAAGGGAGCAGGAGCCCAGGGCTTCTTCCCCAACGAAGCACTGACACCTCGCTCGCCACTTGGGGCCAGGGGCAAGAGCAGGCTGTGTAAGCCAGACCTCATCCGGGAGCTACCTCGTTTGGTGTCCCCAACACGTGATCTGTGCCAAAGCTGCTGGAAAATTCAAAGGAAAAAATAAAAAAATAAAAATAAAAAAAAAGATCTTTGGTTTATAGTTCCTCTGCACTGTTTTACCCGTGTGTAACCTACTGTAACCTGGTATGGTATAAAAAAAACCTTAGTCAAAACTAAGTGTACCTTCCAGAAATTTACTTATACATGGTTTTGGCTTCATCCAAAATTCAAAAGTCATGGCAATTGGTTTTACATGTCACAGCTTGCTCACTCTGGGTACATGTGAGAGAACACGCATACATCTCATGAAAAATGCGAGGGAGAGGAAAAAAAAACCCCAAGATTCACGATTATGCACTGATTTATACATTATATTATGATCTATTCTTCTCCTTCTCTTCCAAAAGAGACTATTAGTTAATATTGTTAGAGGAATCCACAGTGATTATATCCACAATACATACATGTTATCGGCAAGATTACATGCAAAATCATGCATTTTAAAGAGCAAAAATACAGGTTTCTCCACTGTCACACCTTTATTTCAAAACCTGGACTATAAATTAGCCAATAAGGCAGCGGTTGACAAGAAAGAATAATGATTAACTTTATTCGTAGGTGACCGCTGATTAAAATAAGCTTATAAATATTTCCTATTTTCCTGCAACAATTAGCAATTTGATGGGTCTTACTTATATTAAGTTTCATAAATGGAAAGTCTGCTACAAAAATTAAAGCTGTAATACCAGTAAAGGAAACTTGTTTCATAAGCTGAAGGACTCCCAAAAAATGCAATGATTTTTTTTCTCTCTCACTTTTGTACTCCACCGAGGTGGTGGTGACATTTTTGCCAGTTAATCAACACTGTTGTATTATGCACTACTGAAATACGAAGATATAATGTCTGTATTCTCTTCTTTTAAGCAGAATTCTGGAGCCCTGAAGCGAGTATTTCAATTATTATGCTTGCATTTTAGAAGACCAAAATGTATCAAGAAAAAGAATAAGGACATACTGTGTGTCCTGATCGTCCAAACCCTTACTCCCAACGCAATTGCTGCCTGTGTATGCAGAAACCAGTTAACTTAAATACAGGTGTGAAAAAGACCAAAGACATACACCTTTCAACAAAACTTCTTTAATCAATGTGCTATCAAATTAAAATTTTTCATAAGATTAAAGAACTAGTTATTTTTTCCTTACATTTGTAGAAACAAATAGTGAACAATGAAATACCATCATAGTCACAATAAATCACTTATGATTAGTATTTCTAAATGTTTTTCTAAGACATTTCTCTTTCAAAACATTTTAAAAAACAAGGTCTTTTTCCTTGGTAGTGCTTAAAATAAAAATAAATAAATAAATAAATATCTCAAAAAGTCTACTTCCAAGCATGCAGGACTGGTTTAACAGTTTCTTATTGTATAAAGCAGCCACTGTACGAACATTGGACTATTATAACGCACCTTTACAAGAACATCATCCAGGTTAGTTCTGTAACTAGCATCTCAGACCATTTTTAGCAATAGCTGCTAATAACTGTTACTCTTAAAAGCCCTGAAGCAGTAGCACTATTGTGAACTAACCCCAAGGCACTGCCTCTGCGAATTCTGCTATCAATCTGACGCTGAAAAGCAGCTCAGTAGTTCCAGAAACCTTTGTAAATTCCACCTCTTTGAGAATTTGTTCCAGTAGCAATTATCATCCACAGAGTATACTGGGAAAATCTGTCACCAGTGTAGATTCAAATTTTAAAAATTCACCTCAGGAAGACTAAAAATTGCCTCAATGGGCGCAATTAAAATACTAAGCCTCACTGTAGCCTGTTATTGAAAATAAGCTATGAAAAAAAATCCAGGCTTCAGGAAATACTACTGTTACTTCTAGTACACTAGCTGAAAAATGCATACAGTTGAAGAAATATTTTTGCTCCATATGTGCTTAGCTATACTGAACTCTATCACAGCAAGCTATTCCTTACATTTCTAAAAAGCAAGAGTTTGGGTTTTTTAAGCAATACATTTATAATACTGTCAAGTATCAACACTTGATCAGACTTTTCCCTCGGTGGACTAGTAAATCTATGGTAGCCAATTTAGTAGAAGCCATATCAACATCCAGCTCCATATAGTTGTATTTATTTATTATTACTCTAAAAAAACAAAACCAAAAAACCCCCACCAAGGAAACCAGCAAAAGATTTTGCTTCTGCTATTGTGTATTTGCTCGGTGTATGTACAAGCTGAATGACTACCAGCAATTTCAATGCAACAAAATTATTACTGCTGTATTATAAAACCCACTCTATATTCTCAATTACCTCTTAGAACAGCTCCTACTGAAAGAAATTCTAATATACATGAAAGACTAAGCACCATTAAGAACCACACAAGTAGTACATGTCTGGTAGTAACAAATATCTGATATTACTTGAATACAAGGAACTTGCCTAAGAAACTGGGAATTTCCTACAGCCAAGCCACAGCTTATATGACTGCCAATACTTTTACAGTTAGTAATAATGAAGCGGCAAGCAAACAGCATAAGAAACCATAGTGCTGACTTTTTAATATCTGTACAGAATAAATAAATTCATAATTGATCAATTATATATTCAAGCGGGGAAACACAATGCTAGCCTTTCATTGTCAATTGACATACAGTCTCATCACCAGAGAGCACAAATGAAATGCTAATGGCAGAGAAGATGAATGCCAATTTCCCTCACTTTGCTCCAAGTTTCAGTGGCTCTCTACAATAAAAGATAGCTGTTTGTGGAGACTGGCTTGTTCCATACCATTAACTCAGAACAAAACATATTTTTAGTGGGACAGCAGTGTTTACTTGTAAGAACTGATGAATTGTACACCACCATTTATCACTTGTAGACAAAGACATTCAGGCACAATTTTGGACATAAATCAAGGTACATGCTCCTAAATAAAAAAGGGATTGCTTAAGTCCCTAAAACTGCATAGATTGAGGTCAGATTGGCCATAGCAACCAAGAATGGTACTTAGGCCTCCAGTAAGACTTAGCAACCAATAAATGAGCTCAGATCTCTTTTCATCTCCACTGGTGTGAAAGCCAAAATTAAAAAGATTAGATCACGCTGCACCCATCACAATAGACTTCACAGTGAAAAAGTCATTTCTAGCCTTTGATTCACATCCAATAAATAACATTCATCCCTTCCATAATGAACAACTTTCAAAGTAAATTGAATCTCCATAGTGCTGCTTTCCCTTGCTGCACCGTATTTACATAACAATATATCACAGGAAGCTCAGAGTGGGTCTTGCAAATGGAAGATGCGTCTTTAGCACTGATTACACTGTATTCAGCTTTAAAACGCTTACCATTTAAACATAATCCACTGAAGATTATAATAAATAATAAACAATGCTTTAAATCTTGCGGTATGAAACTTTGTCGTTATTTCAATACGGAAATTTCATAGTAAACAGCTCCCTCCCCCTTTCCTTTCCAGTCCTTCCATTTGAGGATATTCAGCAAATTCTACTTTCCAGGAGCGCTGATGATACTATCTGTCTAGCGTTTCCAGGAAAAGGGATAGTACATTATTTCATTTTTACTGCCTCTTTCCGCACTGTTGCTATTCTCTTTTATATATATATTTTCAAGTACTCCAACAATTCTTTTTAATGTTCCGAACACATCTGTCACCTATTACTCCAACCTCACACAAAGCATTAGGTATTGCTGTTTTCCCTCTCCCTAGAGCAGTAGTTATTTGTAAATAGGTGAAGCTGATCACAGCTGCAGGAAGCTAACGCAGTTCTAACACACGAAATCAGAAAACATATCCAGCAAATGTTCGCATTGTATTGTCGCTGCATGCCCTGTATTTCCCGTACTTGATTTGTCATTCTTACAAATGGATCATCATCCCCTTCTTGCTGCAGGTTGCATAAACTGACATTTAAAGGAAAGTGTTCGAAAGCAATAGATTGAAACAAAAAGTCTACACCTAATTAAAAATATGCAGAAATAATTTCAGCCCTCTGCAGCAACAACTCATGTAGATTATACTATTTGAACTCAGCAGGGAACCTCATTAATTTTTAAAACTCTCTGACCCCGGTGCAGTTAAGGGTGTAAAAATAATTACAAATTAGGGTTGAGGGAGCACTGCTTTAATATTGCATGTGTGCTATCAGCTACACAACATTTTATCGAATATGGATATTTATTACAGCTAAGCATAATTTTAACGTAGCCAAAATGAAGCTGCATGGTTAATTTTAAAATTGCAGATGTTAGAAATGGTATCTTTTTAAGAACGTAACTATAGTAGCCACCACTTCCACGGAAAAACCCTGCCTGCTTTCTGCAAACATTCTCGTCACACAAAGCACAGCAATTACAGGTTTAAAAGCTAGTAACAGCCTGGATACGGCCGTACACCAAAATATTTCTATAACAAGGCACGTTTGCAACCTAACAATTTCTAACTTATTTAGAAGGCTATAAAACACTTGGCTGAGAGTATAAATATTCTCTCTTACCTAAAACTTGTCAGAAGAAAGATCCTTCTCCATTGTTGTCACCTCCAGTGCCCCCTCTTGCCACCATGGAGATTGGTTCTGCTATGTTTATTGCTCTGTGCCTCAGTTACAGCCGTGACACTAATCTGCCCGCACAGACCAGCACAGGGGCGCGCGTGAGTGTGAGCGTGCGTGTGCGTGCGTGTGTGCGAAAAGCGAGCCTGCCGACTTCAGGACTGGGAACCTAAACCTCAGGCCAAGTCAAGGCTGAATGAAAATGATCAAAGCTCTGTCCCTCATCAACAGAGTAGACAAGATTTCTCCCCCCCCCAGCCCGCCTCCCCCCAATGAGAAGCAGGGCTGTCAGTAGGGATTCCCACTAAAAAGCCTCTAACAGAGGCAGACCTTCTCCAGATTGCGAGTGCCTGCCCAGCAGTCCGTGCAGAATACAGGTAGCTATTGTTCCTGAGACAGATATGTAGCCAGCCACTCAGACTCTGACAGATCTCAACAAACCAGTGAGCCTGCCTTCAGTTTAACTCTTTATTTACTAGTGCTTTACTTTTTACAAAGATCTCCTTTTGCCCTGGAGAGGGAGGGGCAGGGGAAAAAAAGAAAAAAAAAAATAAAAAAAAATCGGTAAGTTGTTCTGGTTTTGTTAAGAAAAATGTTTCAGGTTTCATGTACATAGGCAGTAATCCTATGCAAATTTAGGAGTATTGCTTTTAATTTTGAAATCTCATCTTGTCTGGTGTTGGACAACACAGCAATAGCACATTTCAGCAGTGAAACAGGATTCCAATTCTGTAAGGTAAATAACTCCTGCTCTGCCTTCCTCCGAATTCTCATAATTCACGGGGAAATAAAACAGTTTGAATAGATAACATGCATCTTTGCTCAAATATTCTAGGTGTTAAGAAACACAGCAATTTAGGGCAAATGCTTCAGCAGTTTCTCCACCAGAAATCAGTTTTCAGCGTTGACTAGAAATGAAGTTAGTGTCTCCGAGAGAAAACTGTGCTAAGCAAGTAGATAGTTAGCCAATTAGTTGGCATAAGAAGCAGCAGATACTCATTTCAGTCTTGCAGCAGTTTTATAGTTTGATAAGGAGATTTTACTTGCACAAAAAGGGGGTTTTTTTAATTTTATATGACATGAAGCTTAAGAATTTATTCACAAAGACACAGTCAATGAAGCTGTTAGAGAAAATATCCTGACATTTACGCTCTGCGTTTGACTTTTAGGAAGTAATGCATTATTATATGAAAAGCTAATGATTCTGCATTCTGCATAAATATTGTATAAGTACAGCCCAGGTGTAGCCTTCAGCTTTAAAACACTTTTCTCCCTTCTGTTTAAGCCAGTCTTAACTTCATTTCACGCAGGTTGCAGTAGGATGCGTATGTGCATGGGTATACTTGCCTTAAGGTGGGTGGGTTGGATTGGTTTAGGGCTATTTTAAGGTGTAAAGGTTGAAGATTACAAGAAAACTTTTCTCATGGCAGTAAAATCAGGTTTACAAAATGGAGGGGGTTTAAAAAATATTCATACTCCTAACACGAGTGCAAATTAGAGACATGACATCAAAACCAGTATTTTAACCTGGCAGAACCCATCAACTCAGAGAAGTCTCCCTACCCATTACATAAATAATCATTTTACCAGCAACTTCAAAATGACACGTTAAAAAAACTGCACGCAATTTATTCTGAAAGTTGCCAATGGTCACTTTATAGTGTTTCAAAGCAACCTTTTCTGCGTGTTTGAGAATTTAATTACACTCCTACAAAAATGCCAGGCTTCCAGTGCCTTTCAAAATTCTTCCAGCGCAGCGAGGAAACAAGCAGACAAACAGGAAAGCAAACCAGTGTTATTCAGTGTAACGCACTCTGTGTGGTAGAATACCTCTAGACTACCCGATGTGTTTTAAAGAACCAGGACTCTGCATTCACAGACCCTGTGGCTGTTTCATTCCAGAGTACCTCGTTCCTGTCAATTGGAGTGTCAGTCCTTAAGGACAGAGACATCCATTGGACTGTATTTTTTTATCATCAGCTTATGTAAATGCCTGGTGTTACGTAGGAAGAAAAGCTTTCAGTCATAAATATATTTAGAAATTAATAGTATTCTTAGATAAAAAGATGAATTTATTACAAATTCTGAAGCATTCTGCACCAGTTTCTCTTCTGTTTTGAGCAAACAGGTAACAAACTGTTGCCACTAAACAGAATTAAAAATTGCCGGGGAAATACATGCCAGGCAGATCCTCAGCTGCGAGTGTAGAGCGCGGAGGAGCTGTGCCAGCCCCTCGCAGGTGAGAACGTGGCCATGAAGCCGCAACACCAAAGGGCTACGGAGTACGCGTTACTGCCTGGGAACGTCTACCCTACCCCGCATGTGTATACCACTGCAAAATGGAGACCACGGATGCTGCGCCGTGGAAAGAGCGGTCTGAAGCCCTGCCGAGGACCACGCGACAAGCTCCCGAGCACGGTCCTCTTTGATTTCAACCTCTGGTTGGGCCTCACTCAATGTAATACCCTGCGATATTTCACCCTGAACCGAGCTTCCCGCATATCTTCCAGCGCCGAGTTATCCTGGGGCGTCCTCATCGGCTGCTGGCTCGGTACCTACACGAACACGCGCGCCATTCAAAAAAACAACACAGCATTAAAAAATACAGCTTTATGGGAGGATGAAAAGGAAAACTTTCTGCAGCGAGCTCATGTCAGAGCTGGGCACCTCGCGGGAAGACGGAGAAGTCGGCGCTTGCTGTGAAGGTGTGACCTCCTCCTCCTCAGAAACCCTCCCTGCTTTTACTGGAGCAATCCCCAGGCTGCATCCGTGAGGGAAACAACTTTCTTCAGGTTTTGAGACAAGAGTGAAGTATTCTGCCCAAAGACTTTCTGCACTCTCTGGAGGTCGCCTTTGAGCAGGAACATGGCCACTCTTCCCAGCCAAGTCTGCCCCAAGTCACCAGTAGCAGATGCCTTGCTATAAAGTCAAAATTATGGGATTTATGTAAAGGGTGATATTTGTTTATACTGATCGGTGCTATTTCTTTTTATTTTTTTTTTAACAACAAAACCCACACAAGCACAGAGGGGGGAGGAAAAGGGGGCTGCTTAAGGGGAAGGAAAAGCAAGGCTTTTTTCCTTCTTTTTTTTTTTTTAATTGTACAGCTCATCTAATAAAAGCAGGCATTATGGGCACAACATTGGATAACTAGTCTCATGTACCGTAGGATATTTGAAGAGTTTGAATTGATTTCCCAAAAGGTGAGCATAAAGCAAGCCAGGTATGTCCTGTATAAAAATCCTGCGTCTGAGAAATTTGCTTGAGAACAGACTGCTGGAGTCATTTCTTTCAGCTAACCCACACAGCCCCACTCCGGTGAACAAAGCCACATACCGGTATCACGTATCCATTTTCCTCCTGAGATTCCATTTTAATGATTCTTCAGTAAATACCTTTGTATTTAGAAATTATTCATACCAGATATAAAAAAAAGCCCAGTGTTTCAGTAACTAACTGTGTGACAGAGGTGAAATGCACATAATGTATTCAAGTATGCAACCTCAATTAACCTTTTGCCTCAGTTTGTGGACAAACCTATCTATAAAAAGTGAGCTCTCCCTGTGATCAAAAATCAGTTTTACAACTTCACATCATTTGTGGCTAGTTCCCTATATAAAAGAACATAACATGAGGAGATCTCCATGAGCTGCAATTCAAATTTAACTCACTGTTATTCTTGATCTTCATTTCCTTAATATAAAAGCTACTCTAAAACATCATATGAGAAAGCACTGATTTATTTTTTTTTTTATAAACAAAATGTATTTATTTAAATTGTGGTAGCTAGACTTTACTTATCTCAGAAATTACTGAAAAACATAAGATAGCAAACATAAAGATATAAAAATATTTAGACTGGAGCCAGTGCCTGTTTTGCTTCGGATGTAGGCAAGTACAGCCCGTAGTTTAGAAAAGAACTTGTGATTAACATATACTCAACTATGTTTGTACACTGTAATATAAAACAACCAGGAATTACAGTTGATAAAGTATCCTTAGCCTTCCCAAAATTTGATATGTATATTATTAATGAAATAGCTTTTCTTTAAAATGCTGTGCTAAAGAGCACAACTTTTTTTTCCCCTCAACTCTTTCACAGAAACATAATTAGGGTACTGCATTCTCCACTAGATGCTTTGTGAAAGCAAATGTCAGGGATTACGACCCAGCAAGATAATTACAAACATTCTACATAATAACATAGGAAACCAGCATCAGAGGTACATTTCACCAGTTGATGTTCCTCTTACAGATTACACTTTCGATACGTGATCTGTTGGGAAAAATGAGTAGAAGTTGACGGTATCTTTTTTTTTGGTTTTCCTCCCCCAATTACTTTAGAGCTATCATCAGCAGACCAAACCACTGTTCAAATAAACACTTTTCTTTTTGTAAGGTTTCAGATTCTGAATCCCAAATACATACTTTACAAAACCTCCCCCCATTCAACACTGAGCCCAAACACTTACCTAGCTAACTGGTAGTACATGAATTACAGCAAGAGGGCATATTCACACATTGTTGAGTAAATTAAACCATCTCTTTTGAAAAAGTTTACTTTTCAAACCAATCTTGTGCCCAGTTCCATAGCAAGACAAGATATACACAGAATTACCAGAACAAGATATTTCCTTATAAAAAATCCCAAACAAACAAAAAGCCCACAAAAAATACCCCAACCCCTCCTCCTGCGCCCCCCCCCCAAAAAAAAAAGTGATGAACATGAATAGAATTTTTCCCCTTGCTTCCTTAAGAACAGTGGTTTATGTAGGCAGACTACATTACAGATATTCCAGTCTGACAATTCACTTGTTAGCAGGAATTTATATTGATCAATTGTTTTCATCAGCTTAGATGGATTTGGACCTACCGCTTTAAGCGCTGATCCACGGGAACTGCTGGTTTCGAAAGGCCATAAGTAAAGTAGCTGGATGGAGAAAAAAAACAGTCAGGACTGCCCCTGTAGCTTCAACCTGCCGTGCATAGTTTTCTTCCTTGGAATCTTTTGATAAAAGTCAGAACACAACATGATTTATTAATGTAGCAAAGTCATTACAATTCAGAGCTAAAAATGTTATTGGACTTCCCTCCAGCTAGTGCTGTTTAAGGAAGCCTTTAAAAAGCAATTTAATTCCATTCCACAAAGTCAAATTTTCTCCACAGATAATTGGTTTTCATTATATGTATAAAAAGCTGCAATGAAGCCAATATGTCAAACTATATCTTTTTTTAGGATTTATATTTATTGCTGAAAGACTGACCTGCTTTTGCAAGAATTGTATTGTCTCTGTTTTTCTACTGTTAACCTGAAATCTTTACTGTTAATAACGTAAGCACACACTATAGTAGCATTCACCAATGTACCATGAAATCTGAATATAATCAAGAATTCTTCTGGACTCTCACATTTATAGCCAAATAATTTCATGCTGTCATCTGTCACAGACTAAATCTTCGTATATAAACTTGTTCAATAAGAGTTAAAACATTCACACTGCTTTGAGAGCTTGAAACACTTAGTTGGAAAGTACTTGCCTGGCTTGGGTCATAATCAGTATATTTTAAAACTGCCATACTAAAACAAATATTAAAGCCTGTTATAGTGTGTATATATATAATATGCAATAATATGTATTACCACTGGGCACGTTTATATTCAAAGAGCCTAGGAACAACGTGCTCTTTAGAGTGTCTTGAAACATCAAACTTGCAAAGCTTATACACTAATTACAGCACAGCAACAAAACAAAGAAATCCAAAAGCTAGCAAAGTTGGAAATGCAAAAACAGGCACGAAATTTTTCCACCATTAAAAAACTTCACACAAAACCCACACTCATTCAAGCCCTGATCTTGTTTATAGCAGATACGTATGACTAAAAATAATCTTCAAGCTAAAGCAACCAAATGCAATAAAAATACTTACCAGATATCTTGCTCAGAACTCGTGCCTTTTTCTTTTTTTTAAATAAGACAAGGAGATTCAAATTTAAAAGCTGTATTAGTTACTGTACTCCTGTTCCTGCAGCTCTTCAGTTGTAGGTACGGAGCAGCTTGGCTGGTATTGTTTTGAGATAAAGAGAGTGGCCTGTGTGAGCCAAGATATTCTGCACTGTCTGAGGATCTCTGCAGTGCTCTTAAACTCCTCCACCGAGACAGGTATTTTTGCTGTCTGTTGTCCAAAGAGGTTCATCAGAGCTCTTACAGTCACCTTCATTTTTCAGTCGCGGAGGCCCTGCCTGCTGAGAGGAGAGAGGCTTCTTTCTCTCAGTATTTATTTGCTTTTGGATTGGAGGAAGAGGCTCAGAGATTTTCAATTTGAGATCAAAGACAGGCGCATGCAATGGGACGAAACATAGTTTTCTCAGTTGTGCTCAGAATAGTAGTCCCTGAGTTCCCACATTCAGCGTTCCCAACTCCATAAGCTTCATGGGGAAAGAAAGATGGATAGTTATATATATACACGCACACAGGCGCACACAGACACACACACACACACGCACAGACACATTTTAAATATATTAGTTTTCCCCCTTGCAGCACTGCAGTCTCTCTATTGTCGAATAATAACTGTATCTGAAAAGAAAGCACTTAATAAGGCTAAGGTCAGACTGCTTAGACTTGGCATTTGCTGCGATAACAAATCAGAAATGATAGCATCGTACAGATTTATGAATTTTTTGCCCCCGCAGTCACAAACATCAGACGTTTACTTTATAAAGAAAGCTTTTAGATTCTTCCTGCAGTTTCCATAGTGATTTCATTTTTTCCCTTTTATCACAGATTGGCTGAAGTACTGCTACCCTTTGTGCTTTAAAAGGCTTGTGCTACCAACTGTCGATATAAAGGCACTGTAGCTAAAGCACACATGCAACACACACTGTCAAAAATAATTGAAATAGATAAATGCTGGTGAAAAAAGGTTTCGGTATTTTCTCTGCTTGTCCTGAAGTGTACAGTAGAATAGTTTTTCTTCTGAATAAATGTAATTAACTTGAGCCAACCATACTACTGTTCCGTTTCCCACAACCTATGATACTTCTATTAGAGCACTCATCACACAAAAAATAATCTCTTCACAAAAAGCTTTAATACGGCTTACATCATGCAAAATGCCTATGCTCCTTAGATACAAACAAAAGCACTTTCATTAATTTTTTGAATCTTTTCAAGACAATGCTTATGCCACTGATATTTTTCCTCTTTCTAGTAAGTTTATTCTTTTAGAGAACATGATGGTTTAAGGAACAATTACACTGTTTCTGGCAAAGCAAACAATGCTCTCTCTTGCTGGAAAGATAACCACCTTTCAAAGTAAGCCTAAAGGATTAGTTTCTGTTTAACCCCTTGCTAAACAAATGAGACTGTCATCTCCTCAACAAAACAGAACTCAGCTAAGTAAACACTTTTATTCAGTTATCATGCCTTTAAAAATGTAGTCTTTAGATTGCAGAATGCGAGCACAGTATTTCCCTACCCCTCTTTCAACCAGCTTAATAGAGAGTGAGTGCGTGGTTAACCCCAGCCAGTTGCTCCAGTCTCCTGAGAGTTTCTATTCTTGTAAGTCAGAAACCGTCTAACTTAGTAAAAATACTGAGTTATATCGTGTAGTGTTAAATATCTTACAAAAACTCTTAGAGATGGAAATTTTCCAGGTGACTATAAAAATAACGAGATTCCTTATTTTCATACAAAACTGGCAAAGTTCATGAAAAATTCACAGGGACAAATATTTTAAAAGCCTACAGAATACAGTACAGTTTAACAGATAACTTAGAAAAAAAGAGAAAAATCACGCAACTTTCTTTTGGATGCATTTATGACAATGAATTATTTATTGCCAAACAGATTATCTACAGAAAACTATCAAACTCCCTATTTTATTGCCAAGTCTTTATGAGGGGAATTATACAACTGACTTTTCCTGTTGGGATATTAAAATCCACCATTAGACATTCACATCCACTAAACAGGCACTAACTATGAGCATGAAGTACGTTAATACCTAACTGCCAGTAGAGTTTATTGGAAGAAAGAGTTTGCAGCATGGTGTAAGTGAAGGACTAAACGTAAATCAATTACCAACAGAGATTTAAAATAAAAAGCAGACAGTTATTAAGATTACGTTGATTACGGACATACCCCACAGGTGGTCCTGGTCAAAATCGATACGGACAGATGCAGGAGTCTTGGGGAAGATGCAGGTACAGCTGACGCTGCCCTGGGACAAGCGGGTGGGCTAGCCGAGCTCCCGAAGGTCCTGTTACCCCTCGGTAAGCAGCCACCAAACTGTCACTCGTAGCAAACCCAACAAAATCTGGACCTATTCTTCTTTGTACCTATTTTCCACTACAGCCATCTCAAGGGTCATTTAATGAGCCAGTTAAGCGCTGTATTCAAGTCATCAGCGTCATCTGACTTACGATGATAAATATTGTCTTTGTGCAGACTTTTCATGCACTGGCAAGAAAAAATAAACCACACTAAACATTACTGATTAGAATCCCAACTTTCTGATAGGATTATGACTTTTCACACTCCCTTTTTTAAATGTTATAGTTATTTTAAAAACCTGCATGCACACATACCTCAACACAAACCTGTATCACTCTAGGAGAATTTCCATGCAACAAAGGGAAAACTTTGTTGTTTAAAAATAACTCATCAATAAAAAAAAATATATGAAAAGGTTTTGTCCTAGAAGAGTAAGGATGAGAAATCTGTCTTTTACAATACAAAAATCATTGAAGCCAGTTTCATCCTACCTAGAAACATTAAATCATGTTCTCACAGGACTTTCTTTCCAAACTTTACATATATAAGATGTTCAAACGGTTCCTGCAAGATTCTGGCAGGCAAGGCAACTGACTTTCTGGGGATTGTATAAAACTGTTGAATTTATCCACCGTCTTTCTTTAAGCCAGGGAACCCTCAGGAAATTATTTTTACAGAAGGAAAACATAAACTAAGGGGTTTTTTAACCGTTAGGGACTAAACAGGGCATTTGAAATGAAGAGTTGACTAACAGTCTAAGTTAAAAAAGAATTTCATGCTCCTTTACACACGGCTTTGCATATTCTCCTTGGAGAAAACTCTTAGATACAGCAGGAATGTGCTAACTAAAGGAAGTAAATATTTGTTGTTATACGCTTTTAGTTAAATCTCTTTTAGTATAAATGATTCTTCAGTCATGCAGCTGACGGGCGTCCAGGACATTCACTCATTCTCTTCATCAAATAAGAAAAATAGGTCAAGCTGAGTGTGACAGTCCTTCCCCCCCTGCACTCCGCAGGTAGACCTCACGCAGACCCTGTTTGTCTTTTAGCTTAGGCAGAAGAGGCTAATAGTTCTAGATCCACACTTATTCATTAAAATACATAGTAAAAAAAAAAAATAAAAAAAATCTAAAGAGAATTCTCCTTCCTCAACAGTTCTTCAGCAATGAGACCCTTCTCCTCATCCTTCAGACTAGGGGGGAAGGGGCAGAGGGAACAGACTAGGTAGCCAAAGAAACAGACTAGATAATTATTGGTTTCCCCATATGACCCTGCAAACTACCCCACAAAAGAAGTGAAAAATACTTTTCCAGTGTCATTCCTGGACACATAGTGAGGGACCATATTCTCCTTTAAAAGATAAAAGAAACATCCTTTGTTTCACTCACCTAGTGTTTTCTTAATTCTTCCTTCTGGGAAAAAAAATTGCTACTTTCTCAGATTTTCCAAGACCATCCTCCACCAAGTGTGTTTATTCAAAGACTGAAAATCTGCAACCTACCACGAGACATGAACTATAAAATGTTTTAAAATTTACAGTCCTAGTTCAATCAGCCAAAAACTCTGCAGTCTTAAATCATAGAATCATAGAACATCTCAAATTGGAAGGGACCCATAAAGATCATCGAGTCCAACTCGCTGCTCCTTACAGGACTCCCTATAACTAAACCATATGACTAAGAGCATCGTCCAGACCCTCCTTGAACTCTGACAGGCTTAGTGCTGTGACCGCTTCCCTGGGGAGCCTGTTCCAGTGATCAACCACCCTCTCAGTGGAGAACCTTTTCCTAATGTCCAATCTGAACTTTCCCTGATGCATCTTCATTCCATTTCCTCATGTCCAAATGAACTCCTGAATTATTTACTCACCAGCTCTAGAAGTCAGTACTCTTTTTTCTACCAGCCAGCATCAAAGCCAGAGACTTACACAGCATCAGGAATTCCCTATCTAAGGTATCAGTCATTTCCTGAGATAGAACAACCGAAGATCTCCACTGAGATCTTGAAATATGTATTATTTGGGGAAAAAAGGCAGCCTTTTAGACTATCTTTAAGATCACAAAGATGTTTCTCTTGTACAGTAAGTGGAATCTACTAAGTCACTTGCTTCCTAACAAGAAAAAAAATTACCAAAGTACAGGAGGTGCAGCCTCAAGTGTCAGATTAGTCATTGGAAGTTAGTTCTGAGCTCCTACAGGACAGATAAATGCTTTATTTGGACCAGTGTTAGAGAATACAGAAGTTCGTCGCTGCTTTGTTTTCAGTGACATCTCAACTTGCTAAAATATGCAGATATGAAACTGTTTGCTGGAAATCTTCCTTAATGAATGAAAGCATCAGATGCATCTAGAATAGTGCCAGCTCTGAATCAAGGACATCAATTGCCTCTGCCAGTTCAGTAGAAAATTTGCACACAGATCTTTTTCCCTGCAAATAGATGGAGAAACATAACTGTGCTACACAGAAAATCCTCAAACATGTTTTATCCATTCGTTGTAAAAAGACTGTTTTCAGATATTGCAAATTTTTGCTATAAGACAACTAACCTGAATTCCATTACTGGAGTACCTAACAACAGCACCAGGGCACGAGGACGTCCATTCATCACTGGAAATCAACAACTACTCACCGAGAGATAAATCCTTTTTAAGCCATATCTATTTGCACATTACATGGGAGTGTGCTTATGCATGACTACTTCTGTACATGCATCTACCACAGCTGTGAATGCAACAACCACCGATTTTGGCACATCAGCAAGTATATACACATTAAACCCTTGCCTTAATAACACTTGAGCATTTTCTAAAAGGGCATCCAGCAATATGATTCATACCTATCATGTTATTTGGTCCTCTGCCCTTTTTCATGGCTGAGAAGAATGTTTGAAGGATTAAGATGAAGGGACCTGGGGTTGTTTTATTTTTGTTGTTTTCTACATATGGCTGTGTACGTACACAGGCAAGGTCAAAAATGTTCCCGCCAACGAAAGCAGAGATTAAAATGAGATTTATGATGATTCTTAGCTCCTGGGAGAATCCCCAGAGTCTTGACGTGATCCCCAAGAACGTTCTGTGTCCTACAGAGATGATTTTTAACACTACCAAAGAAGCTTACATTGCAGCAAAAGAATGACACTTTCAGGTACATCTTATTCTTGGAGCTTTAGGCAACCTTTAGATTGGAAGAATCCATAGGAGGAACTTGCTTAAAATCCCTGACTAAAGTAAGGTTAATTTTAATTACATACCATAATAGCAAGAAGTGGCCTCAAGAAGAAGTACAAGAAGAACAGTATTCAGAGAAAAAGGAAAATCACATTCAGTGCACACACATGGAGACATGGCTAAGTTTACAATAGACATAGATAAAGTATCTGTAGTTTCTGGTGTCAAGAAAGCTCCTTCTGGAGTCCTCTAAACTTTGCAGACCACATATTGTTCCTTGTTTCTATGCTGCATCCTTTAATTTTATTGATGGAATTTTCTGGTAATACCTCTGATTTTAAAAAAATATGATCTCTCTGGAGCAGGTCTGAAATAAGAAGAGAAAACAATGAACTGCAATACTCATCTTCTGAGGAATGCTGAGAAAGGGATCTCAGATCTACAGTTTTTCATGATTGATACCAAGCTGATTAAACATGATGAGGCACAAAGCTAGGCACCCCAAAACCCCAACACTTTATTCTTTGTCCTCCCACCCTAGAAAAATGGAATCCGTTTTTACCATGTAATTTGTTTTTACTTAGGAAATGTTGAAGGAATGCCAAGTGAGTGTGATTTTAAAATTATGCTCTTCCTTTATACTGGAGCCCGAAGAAAATAATTTAAGAAAATATCTGAAGAAAAACATTTTACATATGTTAATACAATAACAAGCATATATTCTTCAGAAGGGGAAGACCTGTACAACATTTGCATTTCAAAGACTGTCATTCAAGAAAACTCTGATTATGTGCAAAGCTCTACTAGTTTTATGCAAGTACAAGTTAGCTTTTTATTAAGATGAATCATAAGTATTTTCAAGAGTTATTTTGTTAAATCCCTTATTAAATTCAGGAGAGGCTTTGTGAAAATCTAAGGTAATCAATACTGAACCTTAGCCCATAAAGCTGTGAATTAAGATCCAAACTTGATCATTTTAGAATGCAATAGATCTTCTAAAATAATACTTAGCATTTATTACCTACACTAATTAAGCTTCCACATGCCTGTGAGGCAGGCAAGTAAAACCTCATATTACAGACAAGAACACTGAGAGTAGACAGAAAGGTTACGTACATTGTCACTGATTAGAAAGAAAAAATCTCTGACCCATAGTCGGAATTCTTGGCGCAAATTGTCAGCACACATCCACACTGTCAAGTTCCTCCTTCAACAACTTACACAGTTTGCATTAAACACGGAACAAGGGAAAGTTAGACCAATACAGAAATGTGAACATATTCTCAAGCCAAAAACCACTCCAGACAAATAACATTAGGAGAAGTGGTCAACAGCATGCCCTGGCTTACTTCCACTTCCTCAGAGTTCAAGGAAATACAAAGGTGGAAGGGAAATGGTGAGACATAGATAAGTCGATACTTATAAAAATGCTGAATCCTGTCTGGATCTATCCAAGGACTTGAGGACAATTTTCTTATTAGAGTTCTGTGATTACCTGCAGGTCAGGCACAGTAGAGAAGTGCCCACGGAGGCGATGCTGGATTCTACTAAGCAGAAAAACAGCCCTTAGGGAACTAGTTTGCTCTTTTCTGAAGCAAAGCAGAAAGCACTTGGTGTTCTCTTGGATAGAAAGAGCGAGCTATTTGTGGTGTTTGCTCCCATCTGAAAGAGTGACTTGATTACTAAGTCTTTCCAAACTCAGCTGTATCAAGAGCTGCTCCTGTTGTTAACTTCATCTGGATGTACCCTGTCTAGCGCACACACTGCTGCAGAAGTGACGAGCAGGTGAATGTGCCACTCTCAATGACAGATGGCCTCTGAGCTGAAGGATCTGAAATACACTCCATTGTGGCAATTTATGTAACACACCCACAGTGGTGCTGTGCTGGAAAGAAAAGATTTAAATGTTAGCATGACAACTCTGTTTAAGTTCTTTTATACATAACCAGATCTCCACTTGCATGCAAAGCTAAACATAGTAAGATTAGCTAAATTCTCCAGCATGTTTTGGAGGCATCGTTGTGGAGAATTGCAACAACTGGTGTTTAAGAAAACATGAACAATCATCTCTGACTCTACCTTCAGCCACCCCCATCTCCCATCACCCAAAGCAGTCTTATACTCAGCCTGGCAAAACAGGACTACTAGAATTGGAAACAAACAAACAAAAAAACCAAACCACAAGGTATCTCAGGTCTTACATGTCTAAGTTGCACAGTGTGTTTCCAAGTACCTCAAAACAGTGCTTTGAAAGTTGAGGTCACGTTACCTGAGAAGTGCAGAGACCAGCCAAAGTCTCGGGGTCTTCTTAACATGAGAGAGACTTAACCTGCAAAGAATCTATAGACATTCTGTTGGTCTTCTCAGCTAAAGTGGTATTTCTTTCAATTTATTCACACATACTTAGGATTTAGAATCAAGAAGGTGTAGTCTGGGGTTTTTTCTAAAGAAAATTGGATCTTTTAATAATCTACACTTTCCTCTGCTAAAGATATGGAAAGACTCATTTATTATGCCTTCTTCATTGAGTTGCTGCCACATTTATTAAATATGTCAGGCCAAGTAAAGAGATGAAGTGGAAAAGTTTTGCATAGGCTAATAAAGCTCAAAGTGGGAACACAGGCATTTCCATACTGATTTTTATTAAACCAAATCACAGAAAGCAAGCATCATGCTAAAATTTACTTGCCACCTCCTTAGGGCTGCTGTCACTGTGTCTCTTGCCTCCCTCTTACATTTGTTAGGAGAGCAAAATAACCACAGATGAGATTGTATAAAGGCCATACTGAACCAAGAGAACTTGAAAGTTTACAATTCTAGCATGCTAAAAGGCAAATTAACATAATTTAAGACCAAGATAATTTTACTTTTCTTATATACTTTTTTTTTTTTTTTAAATGACACCTGCTCCGTTTCCTCATTTGGTGGAAGGACTATCAAAGAAGGCAGCAGGGTACTGAAAACATAATCAAAGCCTTGAGGGAATTTGAAGTAACTGGCCTGCCTAGGCAACGTTCACAGAGTTTGCAAAATAAACACCGAGTAGTTTGTTGATATCAAGAGGTAGAGGGTTCTTCCCTAGCTACACAGAGGATGCCCCCTTATTTTGGGCAGGGTTAATACAGAGTAACAGGGAGCAACACTGACCACTGGAAGGAGTGAAGGAATAGCATGACCCAGAGACCAGTCCCTGTCTGGGTCATACTAAAACAGTATTCCCTTGATACAAGGAAGATTTCTTTTGGCCTAGACTCTGTGATATTTCAAGGCTGGGATTTGAAACGTGGTTCATGTGTCGCCCGAATCCGATAGAACCTGACTCTCAAACTGTTGCTCATGCCTCTAAACCAGTAATGATTCAAAATCTTCTCTCAACATTATTCGAAAAAAGCCTAAATGGGATTACTGCACTTCTATCCTATACTTGTATATTCTGAAGAAGATTAATGCCTCAGCTTTATACTACATTTGCATTCTATATACTCATTCCATGGAAATAATGCATTAAAGAGTTAGCATATAATTTGGGTGCATATCAGCAAAGCGTGCATCCTACTCTCAACATTGGCTTCCCACGTTAACATTGTTGCTAGACACTGAAAAGATTAACTGCGTAAGTGAAATACACTCATTAGCCTTAAAATGATCATAACAGATCTACACCGTATCTTCAAATTGCTTTTCAAAGCCTGGTTTCTATTTTTATAATCAATTTCCTAACTAAACTACATTCGTCATTATGAAAACAAATCATGTAAGTCATACACACATTTTTGTCTCCTTGTGACAGACATTGATTGAGAAAGGAACAACTAGTTTCAACCTCCTGTAAACAGCTGGTATCCTTAGATAAGAAAATCTCTGCACACGGCCAAGCTTCCAATATTGTGAAAAAAATGATGCAGTAGAAAGAAAAAGACAACAGAAGCCCCAAGTGCTTACATGAGACAACATAATTTATAACCAATATTCATAACATAACTTAATTATCACATTCCTTTTTGTATTCTGTCACTAAAGTGCAACCACAGCTTCCTTTGGCACCATTGGATTTGTTCCTGTGAAAATAAAACACATCACAACAGGAAATATCTGACTTTTGGTATGAGAAGATCAGAGGAGAACGGTTGAAGGATAAACTTATGCAATAATTAAGCTTTGATATATGACAGTTCAGCCTTCATGACTCATTCATAAGATCTGCATGTTCTGAAAAGTCGGAGCCAAGCTCAATCCCACTACCATTTTAGCAAGTATCTCAGGGTAGAACCGGAGTGTCTGATTGTCATTTTAGCATAAATACTGTAAGTGCAATTCAAATATGTTTCTCTGCTTAGAAATCTTATCACTGTATTTAATAATTTTAAAGACATGCCTTTTATAAAACAATGACTCAGATATCAAATTGGGCAAATACATTAAACAAGGGCAAATGAAGACCAGAACTCGCATAGAGATAATTATTGTTCAAAGTCGCATTCTGGCTGATTCATAGGGATGGCATATAAAAGGCCAAGCAACCAGCTTGCAGTGACCATACACACATTTCTTTCAAAAGAAATTCATGAGAAAAATATCACTTAGTAACGAAAGGGTAGAAAGTAGGAGATTTCTTTGTGAATAGAAACCCTTTCCCCTTTCTGTAAGGAAAAGGGAGAAAGATGCAGGAGATGTTAAATGCCCTCCTTTAAAAAAAAAAAAAAAAAAGTACTTTCCATATCTTTTGCCAATGTAAAAGGAAAACTGAAGAACGTTCGACATACACTTAATCTAGACTAGGCCATCACAATCCTTCTTAAATAAGGAACAGAGTACTATAATCTCCTTATTGGCTCCCCCCTTGCTCCAGGACGGCAGTTAAAAAGAAATCACCAAAGAAGCTGTTGTCCCTTCTATGCAGTGCACCATACTCTTGGCAGGCTAGGCAGGAACAAAAAAAGCATGCATGGTCCTCCTTCAATTAAGCACTCAGGGCAGACAAAGTGGCCTTCAGCTTCCATAATTAAAGAAGAAAAAGGCAATTGGCTTTCAGGCCATAAACTCTTGCTGAAAGAGCAGCTAAGATATGAAAGAAGCAGGAAGAACTAAAGATCCAGATGACAAAGCTTCTAAGTAGAAAAAAAAAAAAAAAAAGAACAAAAAAGAGGAACAAAGAAAAATCATGCATATAGATAACTACCAAGAAGGGCATTTTAAAACTCTTCTTTTGTTTTTTCTTTAACTCCTTGCTCCTTTCCATTAAATGCAATTTATTTTTTTAAGTAAGCATAATCACTTTTCAGAGATTGTAGATTATTTCCTGTTTTAAAGCAAAAATTTAAGCTATTGAGCTAAACACATCAACAATAATAAATCACACCTCCAGTATTTTCAGTCAACGGCACTCAGCCATCATTCCAAACATGGTTTTGGTTATACTGTCTCTCATGTCATTCTGGAGGTGCTTCTTTATTGGTATATATTGAAGCAAGATAGATGTCGGTTCAGAACAGCTGGTTGCAAGACATGTTTTCCATACTCTTCAGTAAAAGATCATTAGAGTCAGGGCCTGCTTGTGGGATAGGAACAGGGATCTAGGACTTTATGAGTTTGACTGTTGATGAATGTCTTACCACTAGAACTGTCCAGGAACACCCACGCACATAAGGCAGCAGGAGGCAAAAGTAGGTTACTACTACTTCTATTACTAAAGAAAAAAAAAACGAAGCCACAATCTCCTTTTCTTTGGGTTACTTATGAAATAAGGTGTTGATTTCACATACTGTAAATCCAAAAAAGACCAGGTGTTGTACTGACTGGGTGAAAAAATGACGAGAATTCTCTAAACATTTTTTTAAGGGGCCATGAGGAGATGGAAAGAAGGAGAAACAGATTAAAGTCATATGGAGTCATAATTGTTCTTCACCTATGCATTAAGCAGAGATCTTTAAACAGAAGCTGCCTTTACAGACTCCCTAAGATGATACACCAGTAGACTCATTTGGTCCAACACCTCATCTGGAAAGCACCTAAAGCTCGCTGCTGCTGTTGTCCTGCACAAAGATTCAAAGGATGATATCAGACCGAAAAGCCAGCACAAAGAAACTTATCCTTCATCTCCTATGCCTGATCAAACCAGAAGCATCTGCTCACGCTGTCTGCCAGTCTGTTCTGCAGACCTAGTAAAAATGTACAGCTGAAGAGACAGACTTAATTTCAACTGCATTAAATCATAGCCAGACTGCTATTTGGCATAATGAGAAAGAGCTTGCCCACTCCTTTTCTGTTTACGTATAAAAATGCATTTGTATTGCCTGTCATTATTTGGACTGACTGACCTTGAGGGTTTGCTTTTTTTGTTTTGTTTCTGTTCCTTTTTAATGTGCATGCTGGCTGAAAAAATACCGCACACTGTGATGCAGGGGAAGACTTGGATAGGATGAGTGCTCTGGTTTGTTAAAATAGCACATCATGGTCGTGTTGTCCATAATGGGCTGAACTGCTGTTTTACCCTGCTCCTTTCCAGCATATGTAAAAAGAACTGATAAATTGCTTTCAGCAAGTGACATTTCTATGTCATTCCCGTAAGCATTTTAACACATGCTCCCCACAGTATTCCAGTCCTTGGAAGTATTGCATGACTGCTGTGGCACTGCAGCTGGAAGGCTGAGCAAAGCTTCTTCCAGAACATTAGCTTTCTGAGGAAGAGGAGCACATCACCTGTGAAGGCCACCTTCTGTCTGGTATCTAACACCAGCCAATGCTACAGAAGTCCTTTGCCTGAGGTGAACACAACATATGCACAACATTGCTGAAACCAAAATGATAATAAATGCTTACAAGGACATTGGCCTCTGCATTCCTTAATGTTTAATGAACTTTATGAATGGCCGTGGTTCCAGAAACCTCTTGAATGGGAGAAAAGTTGCACCTCGTGAATTAAGAAGGCCCCTACAGAGAAGATCTTGTGTGTGTGTGCGTGCGCACACAGGCCGTAACCAGGACTATACGCATGTATCTATATTATACAGAGATATACACACATACACCCCTAGTGTTACAGCTCCTCAGAGTACTCTCAGCCAACGAAATAGTCACGTAGCATCAATTTGGGATGACTTGTCTATGTTTTCACTGAGACCTCCTCTTCTCAAATGGAAAAACGCTTCAAGAATTCTAAAGCACGCCAGCCAAAGCAAAGGAAGGAAAGTCGCAGCTAAAGCGTTTACCATGAAAAGTTGCAGCTAAAGTGTTTACCACAAAACCAAGATGGTTATCAGTAACTCGGTGTATGAGAAGAATGGAAATGAGCACCAGTTGCCAAAGACGTGCAAGCTGATGTAAGGTGAAAAAGAAAGATTAATGCAAGGGAATGTCAACACAAGGAGCTGTAACCTTCTGTCTGGAGTACCGAGGCTTCTTATTTCCTCCTACCCCACACCTGTGCGGTGGCAGATCGGGCAAGGCTGACTCTGAAAAGAATTTCTAAATTATATTGTATTACCTGCAGAATCTGTTGGATAGAAAGTAGTCTGATTTGAGTTTATAATCCCTGGAGACATGCATTTAAATTCAAGCCAAAGGTTATTCCCTCGGCTTTAAAGTTTTCCATTGCTACACCTGAAAGAAGAAAGTTTTGACAACTGAAATTTAGATCTTTGAGAAAAGAATAAAAAGACAGTGAATAAATGTCTCTGAATACACCACCACAGGGGTCCTCCTCACAGACTGAAAGATACCCAAATAACAGTTCTAGACCTGTTCTTTTCTAGTATTTTGTCTGTTTTCCTGCTGAAAAAGGTATCCTCTTTAAAAAGGGAAATTCACCGTCTTTAACTCAGTTTTAGGAAATAAAATGGATCACCTTAATAATATTGAGAAGAACCAAAAGTAACCATCCCACCTGATGAACTCGAGGGACAAAAAGGGTCCTGAGGGCACATTTTTTAACTGCTTGACCTTCAATTAGCCAATCTTCTTTGATCCTCTGGAATTACTTTGTTGAAATATATCCTCTTCCATGAGCAATATTAATAATGTTACATCACAGTCTATTTGCTATTCTTTTGCCAATGGAAACAACAGAGAAAACCACTTCTCTCTCCTTTCTTTCCTGCATTAACAAAAATCAACAAACACAGCTGTCCTCCTCATCGATTAGCTACTGTTTGCCTTCATATCCTTGAGGGAAGGAAGTAAGGTCTCTCGATTATTCACTCTTCTTATGTTAAGCAACACAGCTTCCCACCTCCTACAGAAAACATATGACAAAAGAAAGGTGAAATATTTAAGGTGTTTATTGCAGTTCATGCAGCTTAAGACAGGAAGGGAAAATTTACTATTTCAAGCAGCAGCAGAAGTGTCAAATACTGGATGGGAGGTTTTCTTCTGAAATCCAAGCAGAAGTTTTAGAGTTACGATATGTCTATTACAAGACTTGAGAATCTTAAGGCATTCTCAGAAATTGATTTTTCTCCAGCTCAGTTTTTCTTTCACCTCCAGTTTCCAGTATCCCACACAAAGCATCACCTCCTCCCTTTCCCCTGACAGCATCAGTCGCCAAGATCAGAACTGCCATCAGATCTGCAATGCTCAAATCCACGCTTGCTCTGCTGACGATAGGAAGTCTCACCGTATGGGTTTCAAAAGGCGGCTGATCGAGTCAAACGCTCTTTGGGACAATTTCCCACTTGTGCCAATTCCATGTGCCCTGGTCCCATTCTCACACCGTTTCTCAGCGGGGAAGGCAGAGACAGCCATCAAACTCTGTTTACATAGCTACACGCTCTCTGTAGAGACAGGCTACATCAGAGCCCTAAGTGAGGTACGGAGGCACCCCGCAGCCTTTCCCCGCCGCCGTCCTGGGCTTTAGCTGCCCGTGCTCAAGGCTAGCTCCAATAATGGTGCCGCTGGGTCACCTTGGATCGCCTGCTGGGAAAAGAGCTGCAAGAAACCTGCCTCTGCCCCCCAGCTCAGGGGCTGTATTTGAGCTCCAGCCCCCCGCCCTTTGCTGTGCTATGCTGTAGGTACACCTGCGCCTTGCTGATCCTCACCCGCCGGTCCCGGCTGGACCTCATCTCCACCAACCCTGGTCTTGCAAAGAGGTTGGTGGCCCGGGGGAGGGATGTTCACCGTGAGGAGAAGGAGACCCAGCAGCAGAGGGCAGCACACTCAACGCTGAGGACACCTCTGCGGTCCTCACAAGCGCAGAAGAATCCAGAGAAGCACTTGAAAGAGCCCTGCTACATGATCTCACTGGCTAGCTTGCACTAGCCAGTGCAGCTCACGAGCAGAAATACGCAGAGTACAGTTGAACGATGTGACAGTTTTAATTTATGAACTTCAGCTCTATAATTTCTATTAAGTGTGTTGCAAATAATAACCGTGGGTGATAAAAGACGACTGTTGCACAGGTGAGCTGTGTGTGATGGAAGGGAGGAGGAGAAGGCTGAGATGCAGACCTGAGTGATGCACAGGATATCGAATGACTGAACTGCTCATTTCCTTGCTTTTTGTGTTTTGCGTTGGAGGGATACACAGTCTAGCACATTTCACTCACACTCGGTGACATTTTCGGATGCGCTGTTTTATAGGTACATTTCAAAACATATACACGGTTAAAATTAAGGTTACATCGATATCATCGACAATCAAGACTCAGGAAATGAAAACCTACTTCCACTAATTGAACTTAGCCAAGGTGTACATCCCATCCTTTAATCATTGCTGTTAGTACTGTTTAGCTATTGACAGTGTACAGAAGGCAATGTATACCTTGCAAGAAAGGGAATTTCTTCCATGCAGAGCAAAATAAATGGTAATATAATAAGCATTAGAAATCTACAAAAAAACATTAAAAAAAACCCCAACTATTTGTGTAAAGCAGCTGAGCTAGTATCACCATGAGAACATTCACTTTTTCATTTCCTGACTTCAGAGTGTAAAAAAAAATTACTTTTATTAGAAAAACTAATCCAAAAGTTATGAGCTCTCCCAGTTTTATTTGTTTCTCTTCCATGATGCAGACAAGCATCACCACAGATGAGACTGCTAACCTCCAACTTCTGGCTCAAACAACATATAAACCCAGATATTTCCCCAGTTTTTCTAAATAATTAAGATGAGATTGCAACCAGAGAGAAAACACCTGCCTCGTCACACCTCTGTAAAATGAGATAGTCAAATGTTGTGTTCTTTCCAAAAGAATTTGACAGAGAAAGGGAGGAGACTTCTGTTCTTGCTTTAGTTTCAGCTTCTGCTGTATTACTAAAAGAAATAAATAAGTGATATAAAAACAAGCTATACTATCAATTTCCAAGTTCCACCAGAATTTTGCTCATTCATTCCAAGAAATCGTCTATGAATTACTACAGTACAGCCAACCTGGGGCAGTGCAATGACTTAGTAATAGGCAGCAGTGAAAGCCAGCCTACCTACCTATTTATATCACACTTACCATAATGGCATACATTTTCCTTGGAACTATAACTTACTGTGAGTGATTCCCGCTTCATATACCACATGACAAGGAAGCATTAGAGGTTACATTTAATTTTTATGGGTTTTTTAACCCAGTTTCCTAGCTAAACAGGTTTATGCAGTCAATACTATCTGCTCTGTCAGCCTGCTTACCACCCTCATTAATCACTCTGAACTGTTAGTTTTGCTGAAATTTAACTTGGGGGTGGAGAGGTTAAACACACTCTTCCCATAGGTATTGTCAAAAGAGATTTCTGGTGAAAGGGAGAGACCTCCAACACATATGCCTAAAGAGGGACAGGCTGTGGCACGAACGTACGCACATGAGAAGCCACCACGGGAAAGAGCTCAGGCACAAAACCTGTGAAAAGTTCCAATCAGTGTTTGTATCTTTCCAAGGGTCCAAAGTAAAATTAACCACAAGATCAAATCAGTAGAAGAGATTTCATTAGTACCAGTGCTCAAGGAACTAATTGCTGTTATTATTTTTACAGAGTGTATGAAGAAGAGAAATGGGCTTCTTACATAAGAAATACTGTCTTTATCATGTGGTGAAAAAAGGGAAGTAAATGGTAACGTGGTGGTATTGTAAACACCTTTGTATTTCTTTTGTATGTGCTGAAAGGAAGTAAATTCTGTCATACTGTTAACTTTGTAACGGTTTTTCATTAAACAGCAAGAAAGGATATTGCCAGCCTATTCTCTCTTTCTTTCCAATTCCTGTTTGCCGAAAAAAGCAGAAAGAAAAAAGCAAAGGCACCATTCATACGTATACAACTTAATCATAGCCTTCTATGCATCGAATGGGGACTGCTGCTTGCATTAGTATAGATGACTAAGGGGAATCCATAGCTAAATGAAAATAAAGTAAGAAAGTTGTCGCAAAATATACAGCTAAAACTAATTTAAAAGCATAAGAATCCCATGTTCTACATAAAAAGAGAAATATTTTTAGTTTTTGTTATTTTAGTCCTTTAACTTTCTTAACAATTGTATTAATTGTTAAAAGGAATGCTGTTGCCCCAAGCACCCATGTGGTAGCATGTGGATCACACAGATTTTTAAGGTTATCAGATTTTTAAGGTTATCACAGAGACCATGAAACATTCAGGGAAGTTACCAGCTCTGCACCTAAGTTTTGTGGACATTGAAAGATGGCAAATTCCAAGGAAGATTTCGGTGATCCATTCTAATACAAAGCTTCTCACTTTTTTTTTTTTCCCACCAACATGGGCTCCCTCCAAAGCAAAAAAAAAAAATATATATATATATAGGAATATCCCCATGATTTATAGCATCTTCACTTACATGCACTTGGAGGGTGGGATTTTTCAAGCTTAAGTTATAACTGCACTTCTACTATATATCAAGTAATCTCACAGGAAGCAAATCAAACTTCCAAATGAAGAAAAATATTGCCTGTCAACAAAAACAGACTTGACAGAATTTATAGACGCACAAAACTTTGTAGAAAACAGAGAATAGACCTAAAGTAGAAAACAACCTTTTAAAAAAATTATTGTTAATTCCATTTGGTTAAACAGTTTTAAGTGGTTCTGTGAAATACTGTTCTCCTCTCTTTAGCGACTAGTATTATTTCTATTTTAAGTCATTGAAAGAAATTTGCTTAACGTACGATCGCAACAGAATATACACACAGCACTCTTTTGTCCTTAGATAGCAAGAGAATAAATGGAGCAGGCAGACTGCAGAGCAGACACTACGCTTCCTTCGAGCTTATTAAACTTCTACAGTGAAGAACAGCCCTAAAGCACACAGCAGAGTAATCTTACCAAGCACCATTTCTGAGGTGTGCTATTTCTTTGCAAAACCACGACCGTTCTCCCGGCAGCTCCCCACCAGGCTGCTGCTGCTGCTGCTGCTCACGTCCGACTCCTGCGCACGGTTCGCATCAGCGGCTCCCCGGTTAGAGCCCACGTGCTGTAAGACAGGGTGTACCTACAAACGGGGCCACTAACCCACTGGATATTCGGATTGCTGCAGGTGAATCGCAACCCAGATACGTGTCAGGAGCCCCTGAGAGGGAAACTCTGGGAACTGCTGTTTGGGTCATAAAAACGAGGGTAGTTGTCAGGAGGGATGGGGCCCTACCGTGCCAGCAGCAGGTGGCATGCGGTACCTTGACTACAAAAGGCAAAGAAGATGAAGGGGGGGGAAAACCTGTAGAACGTGGCTCATTTCCTCAGAAGGTTCACTTTTTTTTCCTTAAACCATGTGTCTAAAAATTACAATATTTATGTTTGTAACAATCCTGCCAAAACAGTCTGTAAAAAATGAAATTTGGTTTTCTTCTGCCCACTTTCCCCTTCACTGGCTTGATTTTGGCAGACTGATCTGCCTTACTCATATGGGACTACCACAGTGTCCTGGTTTTTGGCTGGGATAGAGTTAATTTTCTTTCTAGTAGCTGGTATAGGGTTATGTTTTGGATTTAGCATGACAAGAGTGTTGATAACACACTGATGTTTTCAGTTGTTGCTGAGTAGTGTTTAGACCAAGTCAAGGATTTTTCAGCTTCTCCTGCCCAGCCAGCAAGAAGGCTGGAGGGGCACAAGGAGTTGGGAGGGGACACAGCCAGGACAGCTGACCCAAACTGGCCAAAGGGGTATTCCATATCATGTCATGTCATGCCCAGTATATAAACTGGGGGGAGTTGGCCGAGGAGGGGGGATCACTGCTCGGGAACTGACTGGGCATCGGTCAGCGAGTGGTGAGCAACTGTATTGTGCATCACCTATTTTGTTTATTGCAATCCTTTTATTACTATCATAATTTTATTATTGTTATTATTATCATTATTAGTTTCTTCCTTTCCATTCTATTAAACTGTTCTTATCTCAACCCACAAGTTTTACCTTTTTCCTTCTGATTCTCTCCCTCATCCCACTGGGTGGGGGGGGAAGCGAGCGCGCGGCTGCGTGGGGCTGAGTTGCTGGCTGGGGTTAAACCACGACACACGGTGCAAACCTCATCTTCCCTGGGAAGAAAAACCAAATCCATCAACAGTGATACAGTTTAAAAGGCAATTCAAGGTACTGAGCAAAAGCACTTCCAGCCCACAGCCCCTCAAAACCCCACGCCATCATTTAGACATCTAACACTTCAGGTTTTTCATTCCAAGAGAAACCAACACAGCACATATGTCACAGCAGTTGCCGGGTTGCTGCCGGATAAAACGAGGAGGCTGCAGGACCCGTCCCTCCCAGCGCCAGGCACAAACCATGTCACCAAGAGCGGAGGACAGCCCTTGGGACGCCTGGGAACAGCCACGACTTGACTTTAAAGGCTGCCGAGATGACAGCGGCAGGAAGGGAGAAGGCAAGTCCTCTCAAAATTTACCTAGCTGAGTTTGGAAGCAAAATTGAAAGAATCAGAGCGTTTCGCGACTGACTCACCCAAAACAGAAGGATGCAGTAGGAGTGCAATATGCTGATAGACCGTCCCTTTTATTTGTATGCAGATGCACAGAATTACAGGCATAAAGACATTGGAAAGCACCTGAAAGAATATGTTTTCTCCCTATAAAATATTTATGACTTATCTAATCTTACATTAAATGTTTCTTAATAATGGCAAACATTCGAGACATTATAGTCAGTGAATTGCTAGGGAATGGCATGAAACTAAATGCTTAAAATGCAGAAATTACCTTTAAGTCATCTCATTTGAATGAAATTATAAAAAATTATGTTCTATTCATTATTTTATGTAGGTTTTATTATAATAAACAATGTGGTTTGGTTTATGTAACAAAAGTATCCTAATTTTCTTAAAGATCTTTCTTAAAGAGATACAAGTTTATTAGTTATGTTATCCTGGGTAAACCATTCTGGATAATGCAGCTATTGCAGCTAATGCCATGTTTTAATTCTTGCTGGTTGCTAGAGGAGTTATTTATACACACAGCATGGAAGCTTATATTCATGCTTCTTTGCACACGAAAATAAAGGACATTCAAGTAAAGAGAGAGAGTAGAAAATTAACTATTTTAAAGCTCAAACCAACCTACATTTTCAGTAGGAGAAAAGACAAATAGACGGACATGGCATGCTAAATAAAAGATGCGCTTTGGCATTTCCCAGTTTTAGCAGACAATTTGATTTATATCTCTCAAGTAAGAGCAACAAGGAATAGTTTGTTTTTGAAAACTGGCACATTACTTAGAAACCAGAATTTTTTATCTCATTGTGATAATTGTCTATTAATATTCTAATGCATGCTAAAACATTAGAAGCTCTTCCTTGCCTTTCCTCTCCCAAGTGTGACTTTCCTTATGACAGAGATAAATTTGTCCAAACTCCTTTCCTTCCAACTCCTTTCTGTCAACACAGTTTAAGTTAAACAAAATCAGTGAGAAAAAGAAGAGGAGGAGAAGCATTTTGTTTTAAAGTGTCATTGCCTATGTTACAAATTCACAAGTATCAAAATAAATGAAGACGACTGACGAATTATAGATGAGATCAGCCAGTAATGAATCCCCACTCCCACCCCATGAAAAATCCTTAGTTCTCTTTAAAACCACTGATCTAAATACAAACATATTTCTACATTTCCTTATTATGAGCACTGTATTAACACTGCTTTGGCCTGATTTCTGAAGAAAATAGGCTTAATGAGATCATATTTTTTTCTAGGTACAGTGATTTTTGTAACTTGTTGGTCAAATTCCACCAAATCTGAGAGTGGGATAGTGATCTCAAGGCTAAACAGTATTAGAGGTATTTTATTATTTCGATAGCTTACTGTGGGAAGCACAGTGACCACACGTCGGAATACAAACCAAGATCTCCTCAAATGCACAAGCCTGCTGAAATCCAACAGTAAGCCCTGTCAAAAAATCTCAAAAAGAAGGTTTTGTATTGAGTTACTTGTATTTTCCTCTTATTCTTCCTTTTAACGAAAAGGAGCTTTACTGAAATTGTAACAATAAAGAAAATGGTAAAATGGTAGCTTTGCCACTGGAATTTTAAAGATAAAAATTCACCTGGGCATTCTGGAATCTCCGTTCAAGTTTTAGCATATTTTTATTACCACAGTTCATGATGTAAGTATTATATTTATCACATATTCATGATATAAGTATTATATACAGAAGACTGTATTTTATATATATGAATATGTATATATATATGTGATATACTGAATGCACACATATATTGAACACATGCAGACATATGAATATGTATATATACATATATATACACACACATATGCACATAAATATGTGCCAGTTGAAACATTTCATCTTTTCTTAACCAAAAGATCTTCTGTTTGTAATGTAATGTAACAGTTTAGCGTTTCTAGAAACAATCAGATTTTTGAAACCACTATGACAGGAAGCTTAAATGTAATCAAAAATAGAGCACTTTTTACAAGGAGTCATACAGAAAAGACGAGGGCTAACGGGTACAAGTTACTCCTGGGGAGATTCCAATTGGACACAGAAGGAAAATTTTTCACAAGGAGAACAATCAGCCATTGGAATAATCTCCCCAGGGAAGTGGTGGATTCCCCAGCATCGGACACGTGAGATTCAGCTGGACAGGGTGCTGGGCCGTCTTGTCTAGACCGTGCTTTTGCCAAGAAAGGTTGGACCAGATGGTCCCTGAGGTCCCTTCCAACGTTGTATTCTATGATTCTACTACTCTGTGATTGATTAGGAGAAAGTTCTTCACTGAGAGGGAGGTCAAGCACTGGAACAAGCTCCCCTGGGAAGTCATCATGGCCCCAAGCCTGTCAGTGTTCAAGAAGTGTTTGGACAATGCTCTTAAATATATGGTTTAACTTTTATGTTGCCCTGTGTGGAGTCAGGAGTTGGACTCGATGATCCTTGAGTCCCTCCCAACTCAGGATATTCTATGATTCACTATCATGGGTTCCTGGAAAAACTGAAAACAAAACCACATGCCAAATGGATTTTCCTTGTGAAAATAAACACAAATAGGTTTGATGATACACATAAAAAATCAGGAACTTGAATAGTTCACAACACAAAACATACACAGGGAAATATAACACACATAAGTGCATACAAGCCACAGACCCAAATAAATACGGGAAAGCAAAATTAGTCCTATTCCTCATCACAGTATGCTTTTAAATTGTCACTCACCTGTTTCAGAAGCAGGCACTTTATTGCCAGTTTAAGGATCAGTTACTTTTCTGCACTGCCTTTAGATATAACATAATACTGTTCAGCTCTCTCAAGCTATTCATTGGCCTCAGGTAGGCAACTCCCTTCTTTGCCCTCTTGACATATTGTAATCTCACTCTGTGTCCTCTCTATTAATTGTAGTCTACATAAAAGGTGGACTCTCCCAGCTACTACAGCACAGGAAAATATAAGAATATTTTCCACCAATTTGAAGAAAAAACAGATAATAATATGAACCATATTTTATTTAGATATAAAATATGAATAAATACAATAATATAAAGATTTAAAAAATCCAGGCTACAGTAGCTGAAGCAGCTACATGACAAGACAATTGGCTAACAAGTTTCTCATAAATTTTTTATTATTATTATTTTTATGTAAAACTCATTGTCCTCTGAAGACTTCAAACTCCTGTTCAAGGAAGTGACACCAGTTTGTACGCATGGACTACATAGATTTCATTCTCTAAGATTTAGTATACACCTGAAGTATCTATTGATCAGCAAAACCATCTCATTTATACAATATATTGAGGTTATTCAGTGGCTGCCTGAAAGATTTTATGTAGGCAAGTATAAGATTTTGTTTGTTTGTTCGTTAGAATTTATTCAAATATTTCGGTTTTGAAATGAGGATGTGAGGAGAGGTTTAGGGTCAGGAAAATATGAAAAAAATTCTACACAATTTTAAAGACTGAGATCAGGAAAATCTTACATGAGTAATATAAAATGTAAATTTCAGTAGAATTAGGCAAACAACACAACTAATTCTTTGGATTCAGGGCCCATTTATGAGGACATGTGGTTTGTTGTAAAATGGATGAAGAATAATAGAGAACATGCTAAAACAGAAGCATTTGCTCAGCGCTTATCTCCTCTTCAGCTTCCTCCTCCTTATAATTGCATAGTACAACACACTTAAATAATGATAGGAGGTATTATCCCTTTTAGTATAGGAGGTTATAATTTAGCAACACTACCACTCTGTTGAAATTCAAGAAATTTAATTCATGGTACACCTAAATAAAAGATCTTTGCTTATGAAAATAGCATTAGCAAGCATACTACCCAATTATGAATCATGGGTTACACATTTTAAATAGATTCCCAAGAGTAGCAATTTTGGTATAGAAAAAACTATCACCATGAAAAATATGATCTTTCATTTGTCACTAAAATAATAAAGTCAGAAAATTATAAAATTTATTCAGTTAAAGCAAAGTGAACACATGGTATGAGTACATTTACCCTACCTTGGACAATTCATTTCTTCTTCTTTTTCTTTTTATGGACAAGTCTAAAGCAATATTCCACCTTGATCCCTCTGTCTCTTTTGATCACTTTTTCCTAGACAGAAAAATAGCAGAAGTAATGAACCAAAAAAAAAAAAAAATTACAGATCTCAAATTAAACAACAGAGACCTATTTAAAATAAAAAGTTATCCATTTATTACAACAAATTTGGCACTACTGTGCCAATATGGACTAGAATTTCAAGCCTTGTGGTCAATGAAGCATAAAATAGATTGTCAGAAATACTGTCTGAAATATGAATCCACTGAAAAAAAATGCTTGAAAATACCTAAGATAATTTAAGAGAATAAAAATTGGCTGAATATACCTCTAGAAAGCCTCTACCTCCCTTTCTCAATTCATAAATGGCTTTCTCTTAGGTGACTGTTTCATAGAAGTAGTACAAATAAGCTTCCAATTTCTACCCTTGAAAACACGGTACATTTTTGTGGTAAGCCAAATCACTTCTTATCTAGAAATTATATACTCTGTAATAGAAACTAATAGCAAAACAGTAAGCTTTCCCTCACACTGAAGTGATCTTCTCAGAAAATTCAGGAGGGTCACTGTCATGAAGCCCACGGGTTGCTAACCATGATGTTGTAGGAAGTAGAACATTACAGCAGAAAACACAAATTCTTGTCATGAAGAGACACACTGCAATTAAATTTTTTGTGGCTGTAACTCAAAATGGAATTAAAAGAGGACTTAAAAAAAAAAAAAATCATACTCCTCATACTCCAGTTGAAAACAATCATCCTTCAACACACATCTGAATTTTGGTCAGCCTGAATTCTACTGTTTCACATTAAAGCTCATTAAGGATACAGCTGGCTACACCAACTTGAATGATTGGCTGACTTGGCTAGATAACCTCCGTACGTCTGCTTCCAGGGTACCTGGACAAAACCAGCTTGATGAAATGCCTCTCAGTTGCCATTTTGGCCGAGATGATTTTGGCTCTGCTGACACTGCTCCATGGCTGGGCTACTCTTTTGTTTGCGATAGTCCTTTCATTATTAAATGAGGATGCTACAGAACTAAAATATCCAACCCGAAAATAAGAGCAATTATGTTAAGAAGGAAAAGGGTAACAAATATCCATCTAGCTTTATGCATTCCCTACTACCAACAATGATTAAATCCAAAGAGTATTTAGCAAGCTTTGAGTTCCTTCTTATCCTGATAGTTCATTAAAAATGATCACAAACTAATCTGGTGATATACTAAATAAGGAAAAAAAAAAAATCTATATATTCTGACTATATTTTCTCCTGTAAGAATAAATAGAATGGAATAGAATAAGAAAAAAAAATTGAAATGTCTGGAATTATTTTTTAATAAGCCAAAATTCATAAGGAATGAAACAGCAGCTGCATTCATATTGAAAAATATCAGAGTCTAAACTCAGAACACCCAACTGTGGCTTCTTTCAAAACACTGACAGTCTCCAACACAGAATTCCTGAATTTTGTAGACAATCTCTCACCTTTTTTTTCAGCCAGTGGAGAAGAGGGGCTGGTGAGGGAAGCACATGAACAGATTGCAAAGAAATTGGAGTCACAGCCACAGAAAGACAGCAGTAATGCAGCGTTGAACCAACCCTGTCTCTTGGCAGCAGCATGTGGAGGGATGTATCATTTGCAGCTGGAAATGGGGTATGTCTGACTGCTGACAGAAAAAGAGCTGATGGCCAGGTAGAAGGAAGGGGAATGAAACAATTGCCCTTTCATCGTGCAGCTACTAGAAGGCACTCCAACAACTCAAGATTTTTCTTGTCATATTTTCTCCCCTTCTCACCCGCTGCATTCAGTCCCTGTAATCACACAATACCCAAAACACTTTGAGTCCAAACCATTTGCCAGATATGGCATCAGGAAAGGTTGGGTTTGGGGTTTTGTCTCCTCACTGAGCCCAACTGGCAAAGATCTGGTAGCTTTTTGCATTATTTACAGGGATTCAGAGGTAGGGTTGTAGGAAGCAAGATTGATGTTGATTTGAAAGTCTGAGAGACAAGCTAGGAATGAGTATCCCACAGCAGCTTTCAGCCCATATTCAGAGGCAAAGACATCCAATAATTCTCAGCAGTAAGCCCCAGGACTGTAAATATAATGGCAATCTGAAATCTTCATGAGTTTCCATTTAGTATTCTTACGTCGTGAGTAGAAACACGATATTTACCAGTGATTGATATCCAAGGAGCATAATCTGTCTTACACCAGGTTATTTATTTATACATGAAGAGTCCTGCAGCTCTGCCTGGAGACAGAGCAGATGCCCTGTGAAAGGGAATGGATGCATATGTATGCCCTGTACTCAGTGTCAAACTGTGACCTTCTATCTAAAATTCCTTAGGTGGGGCATCTTCACTCAATCTTATGGCCAAAGCAATGGCTTACTGATGTTAGTAAAAGAGTGAGGCCAAGAACTCCTGTCTCCTCCTCCTAGTTCAGATTCCTTCGTGGCTGGGATTCTTCTTGCACATGAGAACAACCAGCAGTATTTTAAACGTATCTTCTCGGTTCTCACTGCCATATCTGCAAACAAATCAACCAATGAACTCAGGAACATCACACACACACGACGATGCTTAAAGTCAACTCTTACTCTTTTGCTTGAACAAAAGACGAAAGCATATTTGCAGCTTAGTGCAATGTTCATTATTTGTATGAAAGGAAAGTGATGGAAGGTAATTTAGGGGCATCTGTGGCCAACAGCATTTCCAAATTATTAGCTGCTTAAAGGGTAACTGGGTCCATTCTGAATATTAAGTTTGTTATTTAAAATGTTATGACTTTTAGATTAAGGGATGATTCCTCAGTAAATTCCTAAGTAAACTGCACTAGTGGCAAGGATTCATCCTCAGTTTTCCATTCCTTTGATGAAAGCATGTAACACAGAATTCCCACATATCCCTTCTCAACATATAAAATGGAAATATCCACAGAGATGTTTTTGAGGGTTATGTTGTTAATGTTTATTAAAAAATTCTTCAATGATGAAAATTATTATATAAAGTCATATTCACATATGCCATGTTATCCTTCCATTCAAAGTTCAGAAGGTTGCAGATCTGAAAGGCAGGCAAGTCTTTTATTTCTGCATCACAGTTATTCCTGAGAGAATCACAGGAATAATTAAAATAAATAAATAAATAAAAGTTTTCATCTTGAAATTCCTCAGACTTCAGAAACATGCCAATCTACCTGAACTCACGTTAATGTATTTGGCACCTATGAAATTATCATCAAGCTCCTTCAGGGCATGCTGCTGTATGGGGTATCTTTATATGCACACCTTCAGGCAAGGACTTGATCTCCCTGTGATTGATAGAGGCACTTACCGCAACGGAATCATAATCAAGACCGAGGTCCTCTGGAGAAATAAGAACAAATAATAATGACAGTAATGCTTTAATATCCTACTAAGCAGGAATCATCTCTGCTTTCTTCTAACTTAACATTTTTTCCCTGTCATTTACATCCATAAAATGTTGAGGCTAACTGGTATCACTATGACCACGCTCTGGACTTCTGCAGAATCCCAGCCATAATTAAACAGCGGCATGATGAAATAGCATACACATTCAACAAGTCCGGGGTTTTTTTATATAAACGCTTCTGAAGTTGAAGAACTTACCTACAAAGCAGAAAGGAGAAGCTTGAAAGAGCAAAGGACAACTTTGTCAATTCATGAAAGCAAGAACTCCACCATTTTGGGGGGACAGGCGACTATAAGAACCTGCAAAGGTTTTTGTGTTTGGAGGTATATGAAATGTGTTGGTTTGGGCCAGTGGGGAATGGCAGATAAAAAGCTAGTGGAGAAAGGCTGGGTAAGGTCTGGATTTAGAACAACAAGGGGTGAATTACTGGGGGAGGGGGAGAAGCAGTTAACACTGACACAAAAGGATTTGCACTTCTCTCAGACCTATGTTCATTCTGCAGTTCTGCTGGGGAAAAAAAAAAAAGAAGAGGAAAAAAAAAAAATAAGCTTATTCCACCTTTGGGTGCTAAGCACCTTGAACAGACAGGAAAGGGGAGAAAAGGAAGCAGTACAAACGGACAGGGCAGACTCTTACACACAGTAATAAATAGAGAGAATGCAAGAACAGCACATCCTACCAAACACATAAGATTATCTCTTGTCCGCCTCCTCCTCTGAAGTCCATAAGATGTCCACATTCCCTGTCAACCCCTGCAAAATGCAGATAAGACACAATGTTTCATGAAGATAAACGCCAGATCTTTCAAAATAAAAACACGCCAACTAAACAGATAAATATTATATGGCAAGGAATATACCTATGGTAAACAATTCTGTTGATGCAACGCAATTTGTAATCTTTTTTGTTGATTTTGGAACAACATGTTTGTTCAGAGCCTGCAATAAACAACCAAATGTTTTTTCATCAGAAAGTGCAAATCAGCCAAGTTAGTTAAGAACTATTCTAAGAACACTTAACAGCATCCAGGTTCAGTGACTGATTTTCTATTTTAAGGAGGAAGAGAAGTACAGCACAAACAATCTGCAGGATAAAAGCCTGACAGCAAAAACTCCACACATACCAAAGAAAATAACGTGTCTATGACAGCTACAACAGCAGCAATTTTCAGCTTCTTACACTACTCATGCAACGCACTTTGAAGCCATCCCTCTTGCATAAATCTGTACGTTATAATTTTGCATTCCAATGGATCAGTTTGTATGCTCCATATCTGCAAATGAGCCAGATAATACAGAATGTGAGAAGTGATTTGTGCTATCAGTGACATCAGGAGTTTTGCAGCTGTAGTTATTAACAGATATTTTTTCATCCAGCAGCATCGACTAAAATCAATCATTCTGATAACTAGGCATGGCATGAGCTGTCCGCCCTGTCATTTCAATCTGATTAATCACACATACACAGACCTTTACCTTAAAGGAGCAATTGTTCACATTTAATCACAAAGATACATTCAAGCATACCATCACAGATTACTAAATTTAAGTGCAATTTATGTCTTATACTTTGGCAAACACGTTTATGATAATATGGCTTTGGAATATAGATGTATTGTTTCATTCATTTTACAAACATTAAAATCCAAGCTAATGTGTTGTACTTTGAATCATTTATCACATCAGATTTGCAGCTTTTGAAGCTTCCATTATACACATATCTTTATCTGCAGATTTACCCTAATAACCCAGGTACAGATAAGTTATTATGTCTTCTTCAGACTGTGCTTGCTAGACAGTAGGTATCTTCTTCAGCATAGATGAAACTTGACTTCATTTTACCTAAACTTCCTACGTTCTATTAACTGGTCATTCCTTTGTTTCAATTTTCCTTTTTAACCTTGGAACAAAGCACAGCTCTTCCATTAAGGGTTATGCAAGAGTTGTTCTTTCTCTTTTGGGTTTTGGGGGTTTGTTTTTCTTATTATTTTGTTTTTCTTTTTAGAAGGAAAAGCATACAAGAGAGTCTTTACACAAGCGTAGAACTCAACAAGTCAAAGCAGACTGCTCCAGCAAAAACACACTGCTATGCTAAAAACAAGTTGAATTTGAGATCTGTCAAACTGGTAATGCATTTGACTTTGCTAGAAACATCCTACATTCCAGATACACTTCTTGATTAGGCCTAAGTGCAAAAAGCATTCAAGTGTCCTGTGGTCCACCACTATTCAGCAAACCACATAGGCATATGTTTCACTTGCGGCTCTGAAGCCAAAGAAATACAAGAATGTGCTGAAAATTGAGTATAAGCCTAAGTGTTCCGCTGGTACAAGTGGACAAAACCATAATCTTTGGCTCCGCTGCTAAACTGAAGTCATATGTAGCAGACAGCTGTATTACTTGTTATGCATATCCAGCAGGTGACTCCTTAAGCTTTTAGATTCTTCAAAAGTATAAATTCACCAACATTTTACAATTAGGTATATTTTTCTGAAGGGTCAGACCCATATGCTAAGAATTATTTTTTATTTACTGTTTCTACACTACATAATACTTATGTTTTATAATACATACTTTTTCAAAGACTGTTGTACTTGAATCTCTATATGAATTGCCTGATTAACATTTTTACATTTTACATTGAAATAAATACATTTAAAAATAATTGAATAAATATTTTATTCAATAAGGAAAAAAATTATTAGTTAAAAATATAGCACAATGGATACAAACTGGACCCTTCTTCCATTTGTAGCCCAGTGTGCAGGAGGTCCCCAAATGACAGGCTTCCGTTCTGACCGCTGGCCAACTGGCCTCGCAGAAAATGACAGGTTGGATAGGTTGACGAGCCACTAAACACTTGCGAGAGAGGAGAAAGCATTCTTCTGCCAAAGAATTTTGAAGAGAAAAGCCAAAGTGTTAGAGGCAACCAGAGAGTTGTTTATGTTTAAATAAATTGCAGAGACGTAGATTCATGAACAGAGTGCAAGTAATTACTCAAAACTGCGCAGTGCATTTATTTCCTCAGTCCTGAACTGGGGTATAGAAGGATATTGCTTTCTACCACATGTCATGCCCCAACAGTATATACGTTATAACACTTGCAGAGGTTCAATCATCACTCAGTAATGCAATCAACAGTAGCTAGGCAAAATGTAACAGGAATGTAATCGCCACTAGAAACTTTAATGTAAGTGCCTCGTAAGATACAGAAAGCTGACTTTCCCAAACATTCCTCCTCATCACATCCTAAAGTATTTTTCAGAGCAAGAATTGTTAATATTATTGTACCCATCCAGTTTAGCAGTAAAACACTATCACCTTTGGTCTTGATGTTGCAACGCACCTTTATCAAGTAGAAAATGGGTATCAACGAACCGCACAGCAACCTGTATTTTATGCAGAGTATCTTATGGGGATACACTACAGCAAGTGATTTTTTGATCTTTCTTAGGCTCTGGAAAAAAGATTAAAGCAAGGATTTTTGCATAGATAGCCATATACAGATTAAAAATCTAGAAAATGCAACTGCAGATTAGAACATCAGTCCATCTAGTATGTAGCCCATCTCCATAGCTGCTAGCATTGAGGAACATTCAAAATACCTGTCATTAATAAATGAGGATAATATCTCCCAAGTCACAGATTGCGTCCACACCATTGTCTTTGATAGCTACTCATTAGCCAGTTCTCTGTTGATTTTCCAGTCTCTTTTTAAATCAGTTTGTACTTTCGACCTTCCAAAAATAGTAGAGATGCATTCCACAGTTTAAATTCTGTAGTTCCGTGGAAAAAAACCTGCTGGGTTTTTTTTTCCCTGTCTAAGGCTACCAGCTCATAATTACACTGGATTCCCCTGGTTCTTAGGGAAGACGATGAACAGCTACTCCCTACTTATCCCCTCTGCAGCAATCATCTTTGTATTCACCTCTACCATAGCACTTCCCGCATACGTACCTCTTCTATGCCTAAAAGTTCCAGTCTGTTCAGCCTGCCCTTGTATAGAAAATCATCTAGGTACACTGTCTCAGGTTTTTTCTTAAGACCATTTGATAATTCTTAAGACCATTTGATAAAGAACTTGACAAAAAATAGTCTGAAATTCAAAGTAAATTAGAACTATGTTTCCCTTTTCGAAAGTTGAACAGCTGTTAACTATTCTCCACTACATCACATTTTATTCATTTGATTTATTTTCAGTACTATACCACAGCAGCCCTCTGGAAGAACTCTTTCAAATATTTGGAATTTATCACCTTACTGTTTTACTGAATATTCTGTTGTTACGAAAAAAGGCTAACAAGAACTATCAAAATCATCTTTTTGAAGACAAGAAATTTCAGCCTTTTTTGATTTCTCCTTTTAAAAATGTTTTTCGTGCTCAGATTTTTCTGTATTCTCTCCAACATTTTTGTGTGAAACCAGCTGATACAATATTACACTGAGCATTTCAAATGCAATTCCTATCACTGATTTAGAAAGGCATACTAACAGGTTTTTGACTTCTTTATTCCCATTCCTTATGTCTTATGCTGTATCCATGACTCCTCACCCTGTAATTAGAAAACTGACCTGCCCTGACTGATGGCAAAAAGCACAAAATACAGGACATGACAGCTTTCCTTCTCTCTACTTGAGACCTCGCAGCTGGTTAGGAGCCTCTTAAGTTAGGGTTTCCTTATGTAAAAATAAGTTAATAAATAAATATGCAGACACTGAAGAGTAAACCTGAGTGGCTAAGCCTTCTCACCACACACAAAAAAAGTAATTTTTTAATGTAGTAATGCATTTTTAGCCTCTTGAAAAGAAACGTTTGCTTTTATTGTACAAATTTAGTTTAAAGAGTTGAATGCCACAAGACATCATAGAAGCCAAGAACTTCAGTGGGCCTTTTCTTTTTCCTCCAGATCATCAAGAGTATGCTTCAAGAGGGAAACCAAGTAGGGATCCATTAACTGGGTAGGAAGAATTTCTCTCAACAGACAGATTACTTTATTGTCATCCAACAAAATATTTCTTGTATTTTCGTATGAATAACATAGTACAGCCAAAACAGGACACTAAAGACAAAGCAGTGGCTTGATGGATTATGCAATATGTTACTTATGCAGCGAAGGCCCCTGACTTTCCAAGGAGAAATAAAGCAATTAGCCTGCTCATGATTTTCTTCGCTAACTGGATTCTACTATGAGTGTTTTGGGGGGGTGAGGGTTTTTCTTAAATATGTTTTAACTGGCCACCGTATGCTCAAGATCAATTTCTGTTCCTTCATTTTTTAACTTTTAATAATAAAAGCAAAATTAAGATACAAAACGCTACATTACGTCTTCTCAGTTGGGCTGACCCCTTTTGCAACTTCTAGTATATGAATATACTTCACCTGTAAAAAAACATGTTTTGTCTCCTCAGAGGAAAGAAATTTACCAATAATGCAGCAATATTTTGAGCAACTACAATTTGATATGACTCAATTTGTAGAAGGAAGGTTTAAATTTTAAAAGGATTTCTGTGTAGGGAAAAGTTAAAGAAAGAGTTGTTCAGAAAACCTAATACAAAATATTCCCTAAATTTCTAACTTGAAAGTTCTCTTGAGAAGCCACAAATGTGGTCAACATGATGTTCAACATATTCATGTAAATAAGGCTTTTGCAAGACTATAATGTGGTTTTTCAAGAATATATTTTTCTGAATGTGCCCAATGTCAGATTTCATCTTATCTGTAACTGTCATACTTATTTTTAACTCATTTCAGAAATGGAGGTACATTTAGAAAACAAGGAAAGTTGAATTTATCAGAACTGAATCTGATACATTAATATAGTGTAAGTAATTAATTGAGGAATATTAACTACAACCTATTGCTACCATCCTACTCCAATCCAATGCAGATTATGTAGATGCCAAGAAATTCTTAGAGTTTAAACATGTTTTTTCCTATTTAGTGTATCTCAATAAGTCAACATTGTAACCATTTCCTACAAAAATCATGGCGGGGGGAGAAGTCTAATTTTTTTTTTTTCTTTTTTCAAATATATGGATTTTCTCTAGATTCTGTTAAATACTTGTCACAAGCAAAGCAATAGAGACAGAAGATGATGCTCTGAATTCTGTCATCATGCCCTCTTACGCCAAGCCCCTAGACACAGAGATGTCTGAAGATTTAATACAATGATTAGGTGGAGAAGAAATTAAAACAGAAGAGAGAAAAATTCTCAGAATCTGTAATCAATATTAATGTTGGGGGGGGGGGGGAAAAAGGACCAGATCCAAAACAGTATTTTAAAATAAGGTCACCAAGATATATTTTGTGCATACTGTACCATTAACTGATATGAATACACACCAAAAAAACCTACTAAGAATGTAGTATTAAAAAAATCTAAAAATTTCCTGGTATGTTCTAACTGCTTTCAACTGTCACGTGAGACGTGGATGGTGAGATAGGTCTGAAAGCATATATAAACTTTTTATTTTTTCTTTCTTTGTAATATATTTGCAATTATGACCTTACCTAAATTCAGCTTCGATAACATAACTGAAATCAAGACATTGTGCATACAATATATTACTATATATCAAGAAACACAGGAGCTGAGCAGGCCTTTCCTTTTAGTTATGTACCAGTGATATGGTCATAATTGACATTTCTGTCACGTTGCTGCGTAAGTCCCAGTTTGTGCTGCATAAATGCACAGAAATTCAGCTGCATTTCAGCGCTCTCTTCCCCTACCTGCCATTTTACTTTCTGCTCTCTTCCTTTCTGTCTCTTCCTTCCAGCCTTTCATCACATGTGAGAATTCAATGTTTTTTCTTCTGCTTGTTGACAGGAAAAAAGAGGCTACAGTGTCTGCAGACTACATGGTCCTGAACAAAAAAAAAAAAAAAAAAAAAATCAGCAAAATTGCAATCAACATCCAGATAAGGTCCTCTAATTTCATTCTGAATATGAAGCGTAATTTAAATCACAACAGTGCTAATGTTGAAGTTAAAAACAAACAACACATACCCCTCAAAAAAAACCCACCAAAAAAACCCAGAACATGTTATGAAATGCCAGAATCAGATGTGATTTATGCTGTACATCTAATTCTAATTTTTATAGAATAGATTTAAGATAGGACACATCAACCATATTAATATTCAAGTCTATCCCTTTAAGTATCACACAGTCACTAATCAGAGCTGAAGGGGACTGAGCTTTTCTCACAGTATTCATTCCCATTTTAAAATGACTTAATTTTGAACTATTTTATATTCAAAACACTTTTCTTTATCTGGCATGTAACCCCTACAGTTCAAGTAGTTAAACAAACAGCATCTAATTTGATATTCTGTAAAATTAATTTCAGCAGAGCAGCTGATGAAAAACAGAAAGGTTTTAGTATTTTATACGTATTTCTAAAGCTTGCCCCTCCAGAATTAAATCTTCATAGCAGCCACTTCATAAACAAGATTCATTTTTTTTTATGAGGTGCTACTTACGTATGCAGTAGAATATATTTCACAATACACCTGGTTGTGCTATTAACGTATGAGAATATCTTAAAAAAACCCAAATAAAATAACACTTATTGAAAAGCAAAGATTTCATCAGAGAATTACAGAGCAACCGTGGTACCCAAAACCAAATGGTGCTCCTGGCACCACAACACTCATACACAGGTTCTGTTTAGCAGCAATGTTTGCTTCACAGAGTTATCACTTCTCACCCATCTGAAAATCTCAGCTAAGCTTCTGCTTTTACAATGGGCCCACTGAAGCCGTATCTACTGGATTTTCAAATCACCACCATTTACTGATTCCCTTGTATTTTAGTCTCTTTTTTTTCTTTCTGATAATAAGATTCAGCTCATCTTGTCACACTTGAACTGCCCAAGATAATCCTTGCTTTCCCAGGCCAACACGGGTTACAAAACAGAATTATCGGAATGCCAAGGGAGATTTTTTCCAAGTCCTATTCAAACATCTGGACTAACAAGATTTTTCCTTTTCAACGTCATGGAGAAATTTAAAGCATCTAAGAAAAGAGACAAAACTTATTATGGCAACATGGAAAGAGACAATATGAATATCTTAGCTATTTTTAGCATTCCAAAAGCAATTATTTAGCCCTTTATGTATACTGGGCCCAGCTTGAAGACACATCTTCCCATCAGCTTCAGGCAGCTTCGCACAGAGCCCACGGGAGTGGTGCGAGGTCCTCCCTCTGCCACAGCAGCACCCCGAAAACACGGTCATGCATATGTGCAAGAGAGAGCTCCCATTCACCAGAATTTGTTTTGTTCACTCAGATGACTCAGCAGTGCCACGCTGTATTCAAAACAGCGTGAGGGCACAGAACGAGAAAAGCCTGGGCTGATGCTACCAGAGAACAGAGCCTCTGAGGATGGAGATGGCCATGACAGCAGTTCAGACCAAACCTCTCCCCACTCCAGCAGTGTCTATGCAAAATCCTCCTACCTATACGGTTCCGAAAAAGGAGAGGAAACTCACAACACAGAGCTAGGAGGAGACTGCGGGACGTACGTTTACAGGCAATGAATGCATACGGCACTTACACTAAGAGCACTGATGGACCCTCGGAGCAGGTACCAATGGACACAGAAGTAGAAGGGCCAGCTTGTCTCCAAACTACCCTTTCAGAAACATTAAAATCTAATTGAATACATCAGTCCCACCACTTTTCTCCGTATTTATTTTTGGCTCCACTTATACAAAAAGCCAAGTTCTCGTGGCAGGAGTCTCTCCCTCCCTGCTTTTCCACATTGCTTGTCAAATCACACACAGACTTCACTATGGCAGAAGGGAACAGGCAGTGAGGTCCTTCCAAATCTGAACAAGAGACAGGCAGACTCTTCTAGGACTTCCTAATTTCTCAGTATGGCCTACTGTATTGCCATTTTGACATGAGTCTGACGTATACATCTCCACTCTTGAAACCCACATATTCCACCCACCTTCTCTCCTTTTTGCTAAGTCTGCTTGGCCAGAGAGCACAGCACTCCATGAAGCCCCTTACACTGTAGGAAGACAGCAGCAACTACAGAACATTTTGCAGAAGTTAAATGAAACTTGAAGAAAATAAATCTTTACTCTCTGAAAGTCTCTCAGAAGGGAGGAAAACAGTGATATGAATAAGAGCACTTACCGCTTTTTGAGCATGTCTTCTACCATGTTTCTACCTTAGGGTAATCCAGTCACTATACTTCTACTTTTCACTGAAGCTACAAAAGCCTCACATTGCCACGCCATGATCAAAGGCGCAAGCCTGCATGGATACATTGGCTGTACTCACTTCGTCCCATGAATTTGGACACTGGTAACTCTCCCCTTCAAAAGCCTGCAATGTAGAGACTTTCTCAAACCAATGGGAATAAATAATTTTAGGGGGTATAAAGCATTTCCAGGAGAGACAGACTTTCCTAACAGCCCACACTGCTGACCATCCTATGTACATTCCTGTGATTCCACCCACAAAAACAGTCATGAGAGGCCAAGTTTTCCGGCAACATGTTTCTTCCACGTGGAAGCCCCCTCTCCTATTGAGGAAACTCTGCTTTGTTGAGAAACAGCTTCTTCAACCTTCAGTTTCTCATGTCTTTGCTGTACCGACATTGTCTCTTCACAAAAGTGATTCCCTTTGAGTCACTTTTCCCATGCTATTTTGTTCCCTTATAGATGGTCTTTTAAATTGTCAGCTCAGTCAAGAGGAGCAACTTTGTGAACAGTTGTAATAACAAAATCACTCCAGTGGCAGTGTTCCCTCCATATGCATACCAGTGCGGTTTACATTATACTCATAAAAATTGTTGGAGCTTTCTTGTACATTTTCCACAGAAACTGGGAAAAGATACACATCATTTAATCCAATAAAATAAAAAAAAAAAAAAAAATCCTCCACACACTGTCCCTTAACCCATGTTACGCTTTGACTGCTCTGTTATTTATGCTGCTTTATACTTATCATTAGGGTGGTCTAAACTTGTCCGTGCCATTGGGCTGGTGCCAGATACCTCTACAAGCCACACACGGAGGCACATCACAGCAGCCTCCCCTCAACCGCATGCTGCACTGATTAATAGGGACCGGTGCCCAAACATGCATAAGCATATCGAGAAGCATCCGACAGCCGTTAGATTTCACAGAGTTTAGGTGACGACACTTCGCACCCACTTTCCTCACCTGTGCGAGACCAGAGCAGAGAAGCGAGGCTGGTTGGTTAGACCACATTGACAAGATAAATGCACGCACTTGAGAAAGCCACTGTCCTATTGACGTCAAAAAGCAATGGATTGGGTCCCCTGTCAGACACAGAAAGCAGACATCTGCTTCACTGCGAATGCAAAGAGGAATTCATTAAGTCAAGCATAGTCTTATTCCAAACCAAACACTATTAACATTTGAAGTGCTTAAAATTTTTAACTAATGCAAATTCTCTTCAAAGTCTTTTGATTTCCTGTGTTAAATAGTGATAAATGTTCAAATCACAAATTTTATGATTTCTTATTATTTTATTGTTTAATTTTGTTGAGGCTTCTCGATACTTTCCCCGCGCTGCTCCCCCACCCCATTCTATGCATTTCTCCCCCCTGCTGCGTGCATCTGCTGTGTGTCTCTCTCACTTGCTCTCTCCCTGCTGTGTACATCCACTATTTCTCCCCACCACTCCTACATGCATGTTTGCCATCTATCCGTCTCCCCCCCCCGCTGTGTGTATTCCCTGCCTCTCCCCCTCCCCCAGTACGTGCATCCATCGTGCATCTTCCTCCGCTTCTGCTGTGCACGTGAGCCTTTTCTCGGCAACTCCTACAGGCATTCATGCACACCCTCCTCTGTCTGCCTGTCTTCCCTCATGCCCTCTCCTCTTTTTTTCAGCCCCCCTTTGCATATCCCTTATCCCTGCTTATCTTTATCCTTTTCTTCCTTCCATCTTTTTGATATTCTGGTTCCTTCTCTCTCCTTATCTGCGCCACCCTTCTCTCGGTCTCCCCTTTGTACCATTTCTCTCCAATTCTCTCTGATCTGTTCTTGCAAATTGATTCTACAGGAAAAATGTTCTGCTCTCGTTTGCAGAGGTGTGCAAGCCCACGTTGCAAACCATTCAGCGCTGTGTCAAATCTGACGGTAGTCAGCTTAATTTGCAGAATTCCTTTTTTCCTCATATTACTGCACTATTGGGTTCATTTCCATGAAAAGCAAAGTAGTTAAGGTATCCCTGTGCATAACTGTCAGGTTCTTATTGGCAAAAGAAAAGGATCTGTTACAGCACTGAGCCTAACTGTTGTAGTTTAGGTCACGACAAACTAAATACATGCATTATTACTACAAAATAGCTGGATAGATATGAAATATTTTGGATGCTTATTGCCCCTGTGAAGGAGCAATCAGTAACGCATAGAACAATACCAAACTATAGAAACTTGGTTATCTCTGCTTCCTCTCTCCTTGGAGCGGCGGTCCACATGAGTCGGGAGGAGCAGGGTATTACAGATGTTGGTTCTGGTCACACAAGCTTAGTCCCAGGCACCCCTGGAGACCCGGCATGGTCAGATGTCCCCGAGGTGGCCAGGCTGAGGTGGATGAGTTTTACAGGACGGGGAGCATCTCGGAGGCTGGGTGACCTTTTCTGGGTGGTGACTGCTCCACGCTGCTGCTCGTCATTGGTGTAGCGAGTCACCAGACAAATACTTTTGTGTAAGCTTAGTTCTACTATTTCTGCCAGTTACACAGGTTTCTTCATAACAACTAATTGTGCTTTATCTAACTGAAGTTACATCACTAACAACTACACAGCAACATGCAGAAGGTCAAACTGTGGGCCTCCAACATCAGTCCAAGTTCTCTAGTTACGTCCGCTCCGGAGGCCAAGACACTAACTCCAGCTGCAGAGATTTATATTTCCAGCTCTCAGTACAATCAGGGTCAACGTGGGAGGCAGTTGTTACATGCACATGCCTTATTCACCATTTAACAAACCACCTCTTCCAGGTAATCGCCAAATCAATTACCACAGCTATCGTGACCAAAAAAGGGATGAAAATAGCCTGCACTTCCTTCTCCTCCTCCCTTCAGAATAACCCCAGCTGAAGAGGGACACAGAAACTACCAAGAGTTCAACTTATGCAACCATGTTCATGTTTTCATCGTTCCTAAACAGGCTGATGAATCTTGCTGAACCAGCATCTCTTGGGCTTTTACCTAGCCCAGTTCTCTGCTATTGTGCGTAACATTTTGCGTAATTTTTTTCATAAAGTTTTCTTCCAACACCATCTTCAAACTATTTCACTCTCTTGCACTGATCAGAAGGTAAAACTTCCCTACTCTGTTTTTAGAAAGCTTCTAATTTCCAGGTTTATTCCAAATTTATCACATTCAGGTTATACCACTCATTCATGTGTTAGTCTCATCTTTTAGAGTAAATGAACTGTTCTTTTCCCTCGAAGGAAAAAAAAGAATATTCTGTCTCCGAGTTTGCTAAATCAAACTTATAAGTTTATTTCCTGACAAGTAAACAAAATTGTCAGTTAGCACTTCTAAAAGACACCTCTCCATTGTGTTGAATAATGACAAATACTTCCTCTTTCTGTACAGAATCAAATTCAAATGCATCCTATGATTTTTCATTTCCGTTTCCAACTCATGTATAATAATAGTGACTTAGTCATTCAGTGATCAGCTAATTGACCCAACTCTTTCTTCCTCCTCATCAGCAAATTTCATCAACTTGCTCTCACTTTCATTGTCCATGTCACTTGAGGAAAAATTTAAGACTGATCACAAGACTCATCCTTCAGGAACTCCAGCAGTGACACCTACACAACCTTGTAGTTTCTCATTCAGAACAAACCAGTGCTGTCTCTCACTTAGCTAATCGCATATTTTACTTATACTGATCCCCAGTTTTCCACTTTTGACTATTAATATCCAGATATTAATTTCCAGATATCCAGTACAGACAGATGATGTCAACCACACCTCCTCGGTCTAGAAATTCATTAATTTTAGTAAAGAACGATATCCTCTCTGCCTGGCACAATGCACCTCCAGTAAACCCCCGCAGCATCCCACTTTGCATTATCTTCAAGCCTTAAATAATTATATTTCCCGTAAAAAGTGCTCTATTGGCTTGCCGAGGCTTTGTTTAGATTTCTCTTTTTAGAACATACGTGATAGATTTGCTATATGCCCCCATCTACCTTTTTTTATCAGTCCTACAATAACATGTACTAGCTCTTTTCCAAAATCTAGGATTATGCAATCTTTGGCAAAAAAAAAAGTTCACTTTCATTTTGGCTCTGCTGACTTCCACTTACGTAAGTGGAAGCCTAGTCTAGTCACATCTCCTTTGCCACTTTTGTTCATCATGGCTACCTCCGCAGCTACCTATTTTGTTTGGGATTAAAGCCGTAGGCAGCTTGCTAACCCCCCCAGACCTCCTCTCGTGCATCTTTCTCTTCTGCTCCCTCAGGTTTTCTAGATCATCATCTGCTTAAAAACAGACTGGAACTACAACGCTCCCACCTGTCGGTTCTGACCCTAAACTTGGCTAAATAGTTCCTGCTCCAAAACCTGCAGCCAGATCTATAGTTTTTTGTCAAAGTCTTCTCTTATTGTGGGACATTACCAGACAGATTGGAAGTACTTCCACAGCTCCTGACAAATTTTATTGAACCATATGTGAGTTGGTAAGACAGTCAGTAAAATATTCCCTGATATTAAATTCAATTTACTTTTCTTCCATCACAGAGAGCACTGCTAATCTTCTTTTCTAAAATGAGGCAGAACTTTATATTAAAATGCATAATCACACCTGCTGTACATTTTGTATTAAATAAATACATTTTGTTTTAAGAGTACATGATCAGTGTCATTGTAGCAGGAGGAAATTTTGGCAGCTGCACAGAAAAAAGGGATGAAGGATTTAGTGTTTCAAAAATGACCTGGGATTGAGAAATAGGCTCAGTTGCTGAATACCTCTGTGAAAGTGATCAACACAAAAATGGATAACATTGCCACTGACATTTTTATCACACAGTTTGAGTGTTGACACTCCAAAGAGATAATAAGAATGGTCCAAAAGATCAAAGTTCCTGTCACGGGCTTTCTGCACTTTCAAGGAGATGATGGTACATCAATTTATACCTGGTTCAATATTTGGAAATGTTCTTTTTCTTTCTTTATTCAAAGAACTTTAAGACTCATCTACATGACTTTGTGCTAATGAATAGATTCTACAAAGAATCACAAAATAGGCAGGTCCATACCTATACATAAAAGCTTAAAAAGTAAACTAGGATATTTCTAATGAAAGCACTTTATAAACATGAAAGAACAGTGGGGAAATATTAGGGATATTCTTTTTCACATAAAAATACCTGCAATCTTTTTGTTACCTTCCTAAAGTTAAAAACTCCATTTGTATTTTGAAGAATAAGTCACCACCATATCCCAACTAGACTAAAAGTAATTTTATCTTGGTCATCTACAAACAGGTCAAACCAGTTCTGAATTTCCTGCCTCTTTTGCCAAACAAACGTTCTTCGTCTGAGAATAAATTTCCATGCCCTGACGGAATAAGCTGCTCACAGGAGAGTGATCTAACAAAAATGACTGAGGCTCAGGATATGAATGTAAAACTGATTGCTTGACCTGCTCTGTAACACAGCTCATATCATGCATATGCACCTGAGAAGCTATTATGATTTGCACATCTTCTGTCTGAATGACTGCCATCCTATCTGTAATAACTTTACCAGTTAAATCACCATCTGTTTCACAGGCTTTCTAATGTTTATATCTCCCTTTTCTGTCCTAGAAAAAGAACAAAATTGTTTTCCTGTATTGTATGAGAAGAAGTATCCCTGCACTCAGCTGGAGAGCTAAGCTAACGTATCTTAACTATCTCTATCAAACCAAGACACAGATTTTAGCATTCAGATGAAATGAAAAGAAACCCATGATCCTGCTTCCCCTATAGAAGGCAAGATAGGCCAAGAAACACATTACATATTTTCCTTCCGCCTTCCATCCCACCTGGTAAAGTTTCTTAAACGCTGATGTAACAGGTGATAATGAATGTACAAGAAAGACATCCCTGGCGTATACCAATAGAAATGACACAGCATTTACAAGGATCCCATGTAGGTCCTAGGTCAATATAACCAGAGGAAATTGGGGTGCTCCTGGCTAAGTTATAAACTTCAGAAACTATAGGCTCTGTCCTCCACAGAATCATCAACTGGAGATTAAGTAGCTTCCATACTGCTATTCAATCCTTCATTATTAAAAAAACCAAAACCACAGCAAACCAAACCCCCCTCCTAAACCCAAACAAACACCAAACCAAACCCCAAACCCAACAAAGACACATTGACCTAGCCTTGCGTACAAAGCTCAAGGAAACAGGACACATGCTTTCCACCATCAGGGGAGTCTGTAATCTCATTCCTTACATTTTTACTACAGAATTATAAATGCAGATAACTCTGGCATCTGCTACAGGTAGCTCAGAGATGATACTGTGCAGGTCAGAGACTTAGAGAGGTCTGGCAGGAGGGGGCTTAAGGGGAACCTTTGCAAAAGACATCTCAATATGGATTTGCAGAAGCATTCTGGCACAGTCAGAATTGCTATTCAGCTCCCAGGACCCCGGATTAAAAAGTCAGAGTAGAGATCATAGTGACTATATATAAAATCTTTCACACTGGACAAGATTAAGATTAATCAGTTTGTCTCTCTTTGTGCCTCTCCTGGACATAATCAGAATCTTTTGGGTTTTGTTAATGCTGGGGGAAAAAAAAAAAAAACAGTGTTACTCGATTAAAATGACAAATATGCATTAGAAACAGACCACTTAGAAAAGGAGCTTCTGCTATGCTTCTGTATGCTGCTCGATTATTCAATTTTACTGACACGCAAAAAAATTACCTTCCACTAGTTGTTTCTCATAGTCTGCTCTCTTCCCTCCCCATGACAAGCAGTTCAGAGAGTTAGCAATATGGTGCCATCTACCAGGATGCACAGAGGCAAAACACTTGTGAAATCATTTTCCTAATGCACATACACCCTTAGTCCTCCACTCCCTCTCTCTCACACACACCTCTTTTGTTAGAGAGATTTAAAATTTGCTGGGAACTGCACCCGTATCTGGCATGGATGAATTTCCCAAATAAAACAACAACTGAGCAACGAGCCCTTGCTGTCCACACCATGGTTCTACCCTCTTCAAACTGATATAGAGCCTTCAGCGCATTTAGTTGATAACTTAGAGATGTAGGCTTAATGCTCATTACTGTAACACTGAACTATGCTGGCAGAAAAGCCAACAGCCCAGGAAACCCTTGCCTGATCCCAAGCAAAGGGGCAAAACCACAGAACACGAGGATCACAAGGAGGAGTCCCGGGAGCGCACTCGGTCCTTCCCTTGCCCCAAGGCAGGGTTACCTTTCCCCAGCCAAAGGCTATCCAGCCTTTTATTAAAGGATCTCCAATAGCAACGTCTTCACAACCTCCCTTTGCACACACAACTATCTAGCAATAATAACCTCTAGTTTGAGCCAACTTTACTGTAGCCATTAACCAAAAATGTTTCCAAGGAGCCAGGCGAGAGTTAAAGCTTTCAAAAGAAGTCTCATTGGCAGCATTTGCAAAAGTTACTGGCACAGAAGGGCAGGAACAAGACGGGTACTAGTTCACAGCAAATTTTGACCAAAATGATTGAGAAAAGCAAATCTACTCAATAAATTAAAAAAAAAAAAAAGAAGAAAAAAAGATCAGGGAGAAGGAAAAGGGAAATTACTATAGCTCTGAAGTGTCTTGATCCATTGCTACAAGAAAATGGCAGTTGTCATGCTACTTCAAAAAGTTGAAGTTTCTCAATCCGTTGCTACAAGAAAATGGCACTTATCATGCTACTTCAAAAACTTGCAGAGCGTTCTCAATGGAGAGTTCCCTGGGAATTTGAAACCAAAGCAAGGCTCCCACACTGGTATTCCAGGATGAAAAGCGGGGCCCTGCAAGCTTTGAGATGTTAACCTCTCTTTTTATTTTCTAATTCTTTTTTAATTGCAAGACTATTAGCAGGGAGAATATCTTGGGCATACAGACTTTTATCACTCCAAGTAAAAGAAGATCCAAATGTTTAAGAGGAAGCTGGAAGCTGGCAATGCTACACTGCCTTCTCATCTGCAAAAGGCAAGAATTCATGTACAAAGTCAGTTTCTTCTTGCTATTAAAGCAAGCAACAGCTGAAAAACTCTGCTGCATGAAGCATCTCTACTCATCTTCCTTGTAGTCACCTTCAAAAGTCACCTAGGATTTTGAAGTACAGGGCACTGAAACAAATGTTCGGTGTCTTTTAAAGTGTCCAGAAATGAATGAGCTGCCAGACTCATCAATTTCTAGAAACCAAGGTGACAGAACTATCAAAGACCCAGAGAAGTAACCACTGCGTTGTCTTGCCTGACCTTCTGTGATGATGTGCAGAGGAATGCAGGAGCCACAGGCCTTATTATAGGGAAAGAGTGCTTTGTTCTTGTAGCTTTCAAAACAAAGTAGAATGATCTTTTCCAATGCAGCTGAAGCAATTCCATCACCAGTGTCATTTTTTCTGATGTCTGAGCTGCCTCCTTCAGAACCAGTTCTCTCCCTAAGCACAAAGAGCTCGTGAAAAGACAGAACGTGGGTAGCTGGGCTTTCATCCACAAACCCAGTAGCAAACCTTGTTAAAGGAAAGATGTACACTAAAAATAATAGTCATGGTCTGCGTATGGTCGTTACTGTTTTTGTGCTGTCAGATGCAAGTCCAGATAGGGAGGCAGCTAAGGACACGGTCCAGGTCTCTTGCAAGTATAAGAACTCCGCTGCTTGGAAGGAGACGATATGATGAACAGACACTTGGAAAACCAGACTCCCTGAAATCTGGATACCGCTTTTTTGGCACTCGAGTGCCCTGACTGATTATTCCAGCTTGTTTTCACAGTCTCGTAGGACAGAGTCTGTCGGAAACCTGCTCTGCCCTTCCCGCTGCCCTTCTACCCGCTCCCTCACTTCAGTCTTGGCCTTTTTACTCCTCTTTTGTTTGGGGGGGTTCCCCACCTCCTTTAGTTTCTCAGGCATAAACAGAGAAAGAAAGATGATGGGTTACCTGAGGAAAGGATCAATCTAGACACTGAGAGAAAAGAGGCCTGACATGGTTGTCAGTAGATTACACCACCAGGATGATCTATAGGGGTAAGTGCCCTGACTACCTGTCCTGCAACAAAAGAACAGTTCAAAAATAATTACTCTGAGAGACAGAAATTCAAATACGACATCCAAGCACAAATATGTATGGAATAATTCAAGTACAGGTTATCCGATAATAAATTCAACAGTTTTACTTATTAAAAAAAAAAAAAATTGAGATCCTTAATAAAACTACTTTATATGAAAAGTTTAGAAAATATTTATCAATTCTTACACCAGTTATGTCCAGCTACATTACCAAAATAATCTGTGATCAGACTGTCTGGTGGTAGGCTTTTGTTTTAAGACTGTACTATAGAAAGCCTAATTTAAGCTAGTTTAAATTTCAGACAAGAAACAGGTACTCAGGCAATTAGTATTGACATATTTTGCTTCCTGAGATCAGTAAACTAAACATAATCTCCAGAAGGAAATTAAAAAGAAATAATATTTTTTATGAAAAAAATAGATTTGTAAAATAGACACCTAATATAAAGATAAGAATAGTTATGGTTAAGACTGCAACTTAAAAATCTGATATAGCAAGGAAAATTAGAGCTAAGGTTTCAGCTGTCTTTTTAATTAAAGTATTTTACCTCTTAAAAGACATTTCAGTAGCACAAAAGAACTTGAACTGCATTCTGTTCTCAATTGCCTGACATAACCTGTCAATTCACAGTGAGATAAAATGAAATGGTATCCATAAACGCTGAAACACTGGGCCATTTATTAATCAGTCTGCTTTTTGAACTGAGTTTCCTATTGATATATTATGAAATCTAAATTGGCTTTACATAGAGAAGCGGGTATAAAGTCAATAGCAAACACACTGTAACAGCAAAAGCAGTTAGTGCTTTTATATACAGTATAAACTGCTGTAGAAATTAAAGCAGCAGATGTGCAGAGTAACAACAGTAAAACAGTGCAAGGTACTAAAAATCCTAAGAAAAAAAGAATCTTACAGGTGCACAAGATCCACAATGCCAGCTAATGTTGAACTCCAATTTTCTCTCTTGTAGATACCTGATCATCTTAACTCTGTAAAGAAAATCACAACTTCCTAAATAATGTTACACATACACTATGCCTACTCCTCTTCACCTCCACCTAGATTTGTATAGGTACCGTAATGTCTATATTGACAATTATAGCTCATATTCATTTGCTACTCTTTTTGCATAGTGATATTAATTTCATATTCATTCGTTATCAGGTTCATTTTACTTTATTGACAAAGGGGCAAAACCTTTAAAGAAGCATTGGAAGCGAGACTGCTGTTACGCTGAGTAAGATGGCACTTGGCTGTGCGTGTGCCCAGTTCCGTACTGTTCCCTACCCCCGTACCGACAACCATCTCCTTCTCCCTTGGGTTTATTAGACTTGCTACGGAAGGCCCCTTCCAGCTACTTTGTGAGACAATCCTGCTTCTGTGTGGGTCACCTGGTAAAATGGGAGACAATGATCTGTTTTACGTGCTCACTTGCTTAGTTTCTTAAAGATCAGACACCTTTTAAGGATGCTGGGCTATTTTTTGCTTTCCAAATTAGAAGTTAAGCATGACCGTAGACAGTGCTGAAGCCAAGGATCTCGCCGAACTCAGAGTTAGCCAGTAGCCCTTTACAGATTTCTTTCCCAAAATATTATGACTCCCAGGTCCTGGCTCTGGACCAACCCTACTGTCAAAACTTGCCCGTATGCCACCTTTAACAGGAGTGCTGCAGGCTGTTTCTCCCAGCCTGACGCACAGTGCTTGCGAGGTATCCAGGCAGCAAGTTCAATTAAATTTAATTTCAGCAGGAAAGACCTCTCAAGTGTAACAAAGAAGATATTACAATACCTACGCTTAATCCTTTTTACCAGATTGCCGTACGTTGCTTTGGGTGTATGACTTGGAGCAAGAAGTGACTGCCTGCAATGTTCAGAGGATGCAAAATGACTGACAACAGCATATAACACCTTAAGTAAAAAGTGAAGGAGACACTCTATCATCATATTATCGAGACAAACAGCAATACTCTTTCCTTAAAAGGAAAGAAATCCCTTTGCTAAGCAATCCTCTCACTTCACGATGCCCCCACCCCAGTGAGGATCTTTAGTTCCCCCCCCCTTCCCTCCGGGACTGCATTTTTCCTCAAGAGCAAACACCTCCCGCCACCACCTTCCCATCAGACGCAGGGAGGCGAGGGCTTTTTCGGGTGAGACGTGGCAGATGGCACCCTCAGAGCTGAGATGCCCCAGGATCCTCTCCTCGTGGTTGCCATGGCTCGTTAAAGCAGGCGATAGCAATGCCAGCACTCCAGGACTGCCTGCATCCCTGTCTTTTGTTCTGCAGCAGCAGCAAAGGCATTTCAAAGCAACAGCCATTAAGAGCAGATTTCTTGATTCACCCTGACCGGCTGTTAGGAGCCCTGAAGAATTGATACCACAGCCATGGAGACAGATCCAGAGAGCATCACATGTCCCCAGTCACTGACAGTCTGTGCCTTTTCTAGAAACGTCAATGCTCACAACATCTGAGAAGCAGGAAAGAAAATGTAGAAGCCCCTAACATAGAAATAAAGGGAAGGAGCTTTCCTTTGCTCCCTTTACACCAGGTAAATACCTAGGCGTATAATACTGAGGTCGTGTAGAAAATTACACTATTGTACCATACATTACAAACATTACTTGATGCTTCTATAAAAAAAAAAAAAAAACCAAAACAAACACCAGAATTCACATATATATCTTCTTTTAAATACAGCATTATTTACTCAACTTCTGAAGTGTATGTAAACAGTAAATATGTACACGTACATCAACTTACCAGAACAAGCACGATAAACTGCAGAAGTATGTTTAAAACTGTATTCGCCACACACCTCTGACCTCTTTACTTATGGTTAACATGCTGATTTATATTGATCGATACTAGTTCTGTGATGGCAAGCTTCACAGCTTTAAACATCTCTAAGGGGAAAAAAGACCCCCCAAAATAAAAACAAAACCTAAAACATTCAGAAAGAATTTTTCTTTTTATTCTCAGATACATAAATAACCCTTCAAATTGTACTGCCTTTAGGCTTGGATGGTCAATATTGATTCAAAGTTTTATATTCTTTCATTGTATCACAGACAAGCACAGGATCTTTCATTCCTTCCTCTGCTCTCCCTGACATGAGATCTCACAGATCACAAAATCTCAGACTTGAAACCCTTCGACACTGCATGCCTGTCGTTTTGCGCTGCCTCTTAAGCAAGCCTTTGGTTATACAGCTTTCTTCCTAGTCCTTAACTTCATCAAACAACAGTAAACCTAAATAATTCTATTGACTTCAGAGATCAATTTGGGGATTCAATGCACTTCTGGATGAGGGCCGGGGGCGCGGGGGGGGGGGGAAGGAGAGGGGCTACAAGGGGACCTGGGAACCACAGCACTCGATATGGCAATACTGCACTAGAAAGCACCATGAGCAGGAATTATAAAGCTCTGGGGACCTTTTTTGCACATGTACAAGGAACGTGCTTTAAATAAAAGAAAAGCTGAATGCCAAAATGCCTAGAGGGTCAGACAGGCTCTTTGTGAACTGCCAGACAGAACCAAGACACTGGAAAAACAGTCAAGTGCCACTGTGGATCTTGCTGTCAGTTATTAGGCAAAGAAATAATACGACCCACGCAGCAGAAAAGGCCTTGCTTCAAAATGGATATAGTAGCTCGGGGTATATATGGGTATCCGCAGACAAACCATCTCTCAGCTTGTTAACGGAGGGTTGTATGTCCTGGCAGGTCTCTGGAGACTGTGTTGCGCAGACTGAAAACATCTTTGTAGCAGTTTCAGCTAATAGGCCTTTCTGCTTCCTAATGGCTCCAAATATATCTTTTGTGATACCAGCCTCTCGCTTTGAGCTAGCCGAAGTTTGGCGAGTGACTTATCTCCAAAACATCAGCACAGATTATTTGTATGTGCCCAGTTCGGGAAAGCAGTCGATACAGGCTTTCTTAAATCAGAACAGGTCTGGCAAGAAGTTACACCAAACTACCGAAGTTCAATACCAAACTACAGAACAGATAGCTGGATCCACCCGAACGGTCCAACTCTCAGTGGCAATTACCAAGGCTGGTTTAGCATACTGAGCATCCTTCATACCTCATTCACAAATGACAAAAGGAGTTAACATTATTCTAAGCAACATTATTTTACAGTCTCTCTGTAAGCAAAAGGATAATAACCATAATTAAAAAAAATACTCAACCATAATTTTAGGAAACAAACAAACAAAAAAACCCCCAAAACATACCAAACCAGCTTAATTATATATAGCTCCCTATGGAAAAGGATTGGGGTAAAAAAAAAAAAAAAAAAATCTGCTCTTTAACTAACTAGTTTTCTAATAAATAATGGCAGCCTAGGTATGTCTCTGTTCACAATTAAAAAGCCCCAAGAAATTCTTCTCTGCTGGCATTTTGGATAAAATTTTAGCAGAGTCTCCAGTTTGTCTAATTGCTATGATACCGTACGCAGCCTGCCTCAAAGCACAGAGCATATGGCATCCTCAAAGGATTTGATATCATTTTTTCTTTAAAACGTGCAAGTCAGTTGGTCATTGTTACCCCTCTGTGGAATTACTCAAACAGCTGCTACCTTCCAACTACGAGGTAAGAAAATCTTTGTCTTTTTTGTTGCTGTTAATTTCACTGACACACTTCTGTCATATAATGAGTCAGTAATATGCCTATAATGCATTTTAATGTTGCATATTTGATCCATGGTGTAAACAACACTTTGTTCAAGACTGACGTCTACAAAAGGATGCTTTTCATGTTGCTTGCAAAGTAGTCTGAATCATGAGGCTTGCGTTTTAAATTGCAAGAAATTCATTTAATATCTAAACCTATATGAATAACGATACGCTGTTGATGTTCACTTCTACAGAAGCATAAATGTGACACTTGAACCCACTTATAATGCATAAAATGTGTTGTCTTTAGAAATATTTTAAACTCTTTATCACCAAATAGATTGTTTCTTTTAAAATTGTCCTTTACTTACTGAATAATGATTTGCTAAAATGTACCTTTAGTTTATGATTGGAAAGTAGATGTCCCCAACGATACCTTATTCATTCTACATACAGCAGGGTTATGAATTTCATAGTTTTCTGAGTTCTTATCTTCCACAGTTCACAGATCCCATCTCTCCTTGATCATCAGGGTATCTCCCCAAATTGAACCTTTTTTTTTTCCTTTCTACTCTTTCAAACTGACAAATTTTTCATTCTCTATCAGAAGATTAATGAAATAATAACTAAAGTGAGAAAAAGAACACACCACCAAAAGATACAATGATAAATTACTAAAAAACCCCAAATCTCACAAAGTAGAGAAAAAAGTAAATGGAAGTGAGAAAGGGAGATAATCAAATCATGATCATGCACCATAGGAAGCATCTATGAACATCACATCCTCCCACATGTGATGGGAGGGAAAAAAAGAAGAAAAAAAAAAAAAAAGAGCTGCCCAAAATATTTTTTAATTTAAGTCATAGGGACATTCTTACAGGGATCATCCTGGATCTAGCAAGACAGTTGCCCAAGCTTTGTTCTCCCTTTTTCCTTCTTTTGAGTTCTAGTTGTAGTTTGCATTTCTTCACAACACATATGACCTTCTCTTGCAGTGGAAGGACACTAACGAAAAACAGTTAACAGTTAAAAGTTTTCAGAACCAGCAGATGACAAACATTATTTTTATAGCCTAAAGACTGCAGTTTTATTACAGTTTACTAATAAATAATTTATACCATTATAGAGAGAGTGCATAAAGTCTCTCCTGATACTTCAAAGGCTCATATTAAACCATATTTTCAAAATCTTTATGAATTCCAACACACCTATATTGAAGAACAGCCTATTATGAAAAAAGACTATAATTTTACTATATGTTAAGTGCCAACAGTACTTTCTTGGCCCTGTAATAGATGCAAGTAAGCAGGCAATAAATTACCAAAGAATACTAACTACATAAAAGATACAAAATGATGCAATAAAGGAAGAATTCACAAAGCATCTGATCCACAGTATACAGCCAGTGGGAATCTTTCCATTAACTTCAAAGACTTTTAGATAGCTCCTAACAGACATAGATCAGCAACAGTTTTGGTTTAATATCATTACTTGCCCCCCACCGCCCTCCCCAGCTTCAGATGTAAGGGGAGAGGCAGAGAACATACAACTTAAGAGTGTGACATATTAGAATCTCAGCAAACATAACTTTCAACAATTTCAGAAGTACCAATAATTCAAAGAATTTATTAGAACTTATAATACTCTGGGATACATCCTTTCACGTTTAGGCCCTGCCCAAAATTCAAAAATATAAAACACTTAAAAAAAATATATTAAAAAAAGTCATTGTGCTGTGATGCGCCATTCTTCCTAGACTTTTATAGTTTCTCTCATTCCTGTACTCTCATAGAAAGACATCCATCATCTTTTTTATCAAAACTATCTTCTTTTTATCATAGCTCCCTCCCACAAAAATATTTCTATTAGGTTTTTCTTTTGCTTTTATGAATGTAGGGAATTGTTAAGAATATCAAAATCTTTTCACTGGAATCTAAGTTACCTTGAGAACAGAAAAGCATTTTTTGCCAAGACATGAAACAGACATTTGTCAATTATTTCAAATTTCAGGAGTTATAAGAGATAGCTGGATACGTGCACATGCACATTTACATTACACGCATTGTATGGTAAGGATATATTCTTGTCTAGAAAGCCCATCATCAGCTTGAAAATAAAATTACTAGTGAGGTGACGCTATCATTCTCTTATGGCACAGCCAAAAAGTTCCAGATAATTATAATCATTTTACAATTTTCACTGATGGAAGTCAAGAGTTTCCATGGTGCAGAGAGAAAGATTTTCTTGTCAAATCATTTGTAAGATCTATTTGAAAGAAGCTTTACTATGTACTTTTCCAAGCATTATTTGCACTTAAGCCTGGTAGTGTAGGGAAACCAAAGACATTTAAACAGTAATACTTGAGGTAGTTTGCCTGCTTATTAGATCATGCAAGTTTAGTTAACTTAAAAAAAAAAAAAGTAACCACAGTGCATCTATGCAGCTCCTGGAATTAAAAGCTGTATAACAAATAAAGTTAATCAATCATTAACTTTAAAGCCTTGGTAAACTATGTGAGCTCTAAAGCAAAAATCATCTTACAAGTAACATGTGGCTATACCTCAAAGCCTGCACAAAAATCGAAGGGAAGAAATCAGCACGCACACACACAAATGACAGCCCCATCCCCTAAGCGTTCTCTTCTGCCCTATGAGGACACGTTAGACATAGGTCTCTCCTGTCAGAAGCCATACTTTTCATTTTCCACCTGCTTCTAAGCAAGGGAATGAACCCCTACTCAGAAAATGTGCCTTCTGTTTAGGGGGGAAAAATAAAAATAAAAAAAAGATCTGAAGTATTTTGACAACGAGTCAACCAAAAAGTCAAAACTAAAAAGCCCCATGCTCCTCCAGCAGTGGCAGCAGCCTGGGATGGGGTGACAAGAATTTCAAGACTTCAACAGACAGTTCAAAAGCCGAATGCCTCGTTCCCCCCGTGAGTGAGTGATAGCCTTTCGTTGCTGATGACACCGTAATGGCCCTTTCACACTTTTGTGAACTTTCTTCATTAAGCGCCAGCAACCTGGCAAGCAAATGGATGATCTACTTCAGTGACTCTCAGAGCAGGGGACAGACGTTTCTTTCAGGAACACCAGCTGAAGCAGCCTCATCCCCTCCACCATCCTTCTCCCCCTCCCACCCCCAAAACTCATTCCCTCTTCTGCACTGCCATCTCACTTAAAGAAAAGTGTCCTTTATTGCCATACCTCCATATATGATGTTTCATAAGACAAAAAGGAACTCTGAAGGATGTCTGTTTTGAATCGTTAGAGATTGATTTCACAGCCGCCTCTGTATTAATAAGCAAGCACTATGCAGTTAACGCAAGACTGTAGTTCGAAACACAGTTTAATGAACTTAAAAAAAACCAACAAAAGCACCCTTGAATGTACGAATGATTTTAAAACACAACATTCAGCAAGGAAGGAGTCAGGAGGCTAGGATTCTTAACTAGCCATCTATATGACTGCGAGATTGCAGCACAGAACTTCAGCCTGCGCGGATCACGCACGGATTGCAGTCGGTACTCCTCACGCGTATGCAAGGCATCACCCACAGCTTCCCAGGTTACGCACAGAGAGAAGGGAAAAGCTAACACCTCCCTTTCTCACATATGGTGCTAGCATATGCTGAACAGACACCAGAATTGTAGAGCTGCAGACGGGGAAGTAAAAACCTCTGCTTCAATCCACAGAGTGAACAGGGTCGATTCCAGCAGTTTAATACCAGTAGTATGTCAAAATACGGTAGACTGAGCTCCTATGGTAAAACAAGGTAAAGATTTAAGTGATGATCATCTGGTTGACAGCCCGCAGGTCACACTGTTAAAGCAGTTACTGGTAGGATTACACAGAGCTGACAAAATAACTTGGTCTTTGGTCTCTTTATTAGAGGAGGCAAATAGAAGGAAAGCTGATGTCAGCTAAGATAAAAACATATAAAATTCTTAAACCTAGATTATAATGCTGGAGTATTAGAAAGGAAGGAAGTGCTTCTGATCTGTATTGCTAAGAAACAAAATGACAAAGTAGACAGAGTTCTAGACTAGATCACAGCATTGGTACATAATATTAAGAAGCAAAACACTTTCAATTTTAAATTTTTTTGGCTTAAAGCTTTCAACTGTTGACTTCTTTTTTCCCTAGTAGGAATAAGTATTCCACTGTTCATTTAGTAAAATGGCAAATGATATTTTACTGTCATGTTACTGAACTCCGGATTTTTACCAGGGGGAGGGTGAAAACCGTTAAAAATCTGCCTAATGCAGTTTAGACCGTTGCCAGTTTTTATTGGCTACTCTCAAAGAGATGGCATGTTTATATGCAAAGAATATATTCTCAGTATACAGACATAGCACAGAGTTCTCAGCTCCAACCCACTGTGTGAGGAGATACTGATTTTATGTGCTCAAATCACAGCTGTATGTCTGGTTATCTCCAATCAGAGAAAATCAGGCAGGTAGTGAAGTATTTTAAGTGCTGTGCCAAACCAAAGTACCTGATAAACATAGTTAGCACCACCCCGGTCCAGCTTGACATATCAGCCATCTTAAGGATGTGCTAAGGAAGAGCAAGGTTTTACTATAATGCTGATCAAACAGCTCATAGTCACTGACAGGGGTGGTCCATCCTTCCTTGGTGCTCTTCAGCTCCCAGAAACGCAGTCGGGATCTCTCCTTGGCCCAGTCCTCTCAAGCAAGCTGGTCCAGACCGTTAAATCAGGAGAAAGCAATTCACTTTTTTCCCCCGCTTTCTTTCCATAGGTTATTTTTCTAACAGTGCAGTGAACTGAAGTGATTCATCAACAATCAGATGAGCCCCAGTGCCGGCAAGAACACAATTCCTGGTAAGAGACCCAGGATGCAGGAAAGCCACTCTCAGCAGCAGCAAGGCGTTGATCACTCTGGTCACTTTGTGCAATCTCAGCCTATGTCCAAAGGATCAGCAATTATGTTGTTAGCTGTGGCCACAGAAGAGGGGAAACGGCAAGACAACTAATAGAAGCTTTTTATCCAGCCTTTCACAGCAATCAGTGAAGTATTAATTCTGCCCATCTTTTGCATAGGCAGGCACAAAAGTGCTTTTTTTATAGCTACAGACTAACACTTAAATTTAAAAGCACTACAGAGACACTTTAGCACAGAGCACTAATTTGACAACTTTAGAAGCAGCAAGTGGGTTCAGATGTGGAGAAAGATTCAAGGCTATGTTACTAACTTGGCTGGGAAGCTAAAAAAAAAAAAAAAATTGAAAGCAAAAGCAGTCTGCAAGATGCCAGAAAAGCAATTGATTTAAGCTAAACTTGGAAGTCCATTCTAGTTGCACAGAAAGCTAAGAACAATTTTACCCCAGTCCACTGATAGCCTGTTTACCCAGAAGAAAGTAAATTCTGAAGCCCTGAGTGACGGAAACAAGAGGTCTAACCACCGAGCAGCTTAAAACTCAAAAGGATTGAACAAACTGGCAGTACACCTGACTTCAAAACCCATAAGCTGTATGTTCCAGGCCTCAAAAATGTCATGGTCTTTACATTAGAAGCAGTGCAGCTTATAGTAATCACCAGGCTGCCTAGCTCAAAGCTTCAAGTAAAATAAATAAACAAATATCTTAGCTTTTAAAGACAAGGAGAACAATCACAATGTAAGATCTCACGGAGTTAAGAATCCTGCCACAGATCAGCTTTCGGGGCTTAAACAACAGTTCAGGGAATATACACCACTACAGATCTCTACAGGATGTGCAACTTGCTTTGTGGTACCATGCCTTGAAGTGTACTTCCCGTATGAATTCTAAAAAAATGGCACCAAGGGTGGGATCCTGTGTCTACTGCCTCCTAAGGACCCATCATTTCTAAATGAAAATACAGTATTTGTTAGAAACTAAGCACCAGATCTTTTAACTCATCTCAGGATCTTATGCAGAATAGCAGTTCCTTCCTTGCATCATTAATTAGCATTAGCAATAAAAGGAAACATATCTCCAAAGATGATACTCTGGCGCAGCTGTCTAGTAATTTCATCATCAAACTGTATTTTCTGTTTCACCAGCACAATCAAAGAGTCTCCAAAGATTTTGCACAGGGATAACTTGCAGCTATGTATATAATGTCAACAAATTATATACCAAAACTGAACAAAATCCAACGTGCTTGCTTTCAGTTACCCCTCATTCTTCTTAGCTTTGGACAGCCAAAGGTAAGACAAACTTTGTTGTTTGTCTTGGTAGGGCTTTTTTTTTCTTTTTTTCCTTTTCTTAATAAACTAAAGCATCCAGATACAATCATGGTTTCACAAAATGAACACATTTACTGGGGAATAAAGTACTTTGTGGGATCACATATCAGAGTAGAATTGCTTTTTAAAAATCAAAGTTATGTCATTACCATTGTCTGTAAATATATATGACTACCTAGAAGCCATGCTTCTATTCAGCAGAAATGTACAGCAACTCGCTTTGCTGTACTCTGGTGGTGCTTGATAACAAAGATTAAAAAACAGGAAAAAATTGCATAAAGGGAATAGTTTGGTAGACTGGTAGAAAAGGTGGAGACAACTGATGGGGACAGGGAGAAAAGGATAATTTACTAACTTAATTTTCCCCTTTAACCCAAAATCCATAGTAGTAGTAATAAAACCAGACACAACTGAGTGTATTCAGATACCTTAAATCATAATATACTAAATAATAAAATGGTAAATCAAATTTATTTGTGATGTCAATATCATAAACTGAACTGGAACTGCAATAAACTAGAACAGTGATAAATTCAGCATCAGCAGTCCACAGAAAAGGGTGTATATACACTGTGCATACACCTCTTCTTACTGTTTCCATCACTAAACAAATTCTTGCCCAGTTATATGTAGCTACTAGTCCCAGTTGCTGCTGAAAATCCACACATCATCAATCAAGCTCAACTGCTCACACAGAATGTGTTATTGGAAGGTCAGTCTAATACTGGACAGCCAAGGTAATGTTGATGAGAGCAAGGTTATAAAGTAAGTTTGACATTTTTACACTAGGTCAATTTTGAGTTATGTGTGGATTAAAAAAAAAAATTCAAAAATCCTCAATTATTTTTTTTTCTTCCCAAAGTGATAAACTACCACTGCTTCAATCATTACATAAAACAGCCTGGGCAGTTATTCTCACACTTTCCACAAAGAAACTGTGTCCTCCCATAGGCTACACATAACCCATGCTGTCCAGAAAGAAACTTCCCATACCCTACAGTATGGAATAAATCAACCTCAGGTTTAAGCTGATAACTGTTACTTAAATTAAGTACGGATCACCACAGCATTCAGTCATTACTACCATTCCTTAGCACAAAAAAGCAGTAATCCTACTACAAGAATTTTCAACTATAAAACCACTAAAACCCACATAAGAAAAGTATTAGCTTTTTACTAGACAAACTAAACAAGCTCCAAACAACAAGAAAATCTCTCCATAGGACTATCTGAATACATGTTTTTACCTCAGTCTTCTCCATAGCAAACTGCTATTGCATCAGTCTTAAGTTCTCACTTGACTTGTTATTGTGTACCATTGGTCCACACCACCTCTCATCTCAGCTGGAAGGTCAACAAACAGTTGAGAAATGATGAAGAGCAGCTTTTTGAACCATCTCCCAGCACAGACTAGTATTTTTAGTCTGCTTCAGAACTTTGACAGATATCCTAACAGCCCGACTCCAATTAGGGCTTGTTTCACCCTGCCCTGAGACAGACCACAGAATCTTCACAATCAGATGCTACATCTCAGCTGGGTTGCCATAGCTGAGAAACAAGCACTGGACATGATGGCTACATGACACACAGTGTATGTTCAGCCATGAGATCGGGTCCCCGGTCCGTTACCTCCACCTTATTAGTCTGCTCCAGAATAAGCATGTTCTGGGTGACCTCCAGGCCAATACAAGGCATGACAAGGTCCAAGATCTCCATATAGGCACAACCAAAGACTGTTCACATCCCTCCTTTCATATGCAGTTTACTAAATCGGTGTGTAGATGCGCTAAATTAAAGAGAAGGAAAAAAAATAGTAAGTTGAACAAACAATTATGGTTTTTTTAATACCGCATATAGAAGATTTTCTCTGTCAAATTGCAGTCTGTCAAATGTGGTTGCAGTTATCTATTTACAATATGAAATAATCCCCCAATAAAACAGCTTAGCTAGAGGAATATCACTGAAACCTACAAATGGTCTTCTGAGAGAAAAAAATATTTTGTTTACAAAGAATATATATTGTACTGAGACTAACTAAGGCATGTCGATGTCAGCTAAAGGAAAGGAAGGACTCCAGTGACGACCCAAAAGGACTGTAATTCACAGGATAAAGAAAGTGGTTTACTCAAATATATTCTTAAAGAACTGATCTTTATATGACATTCTCCAGGAAAGAGTGCTAAAAACAAACAAATGAAGGAACATAAACAAACAAAAAGCATGCTTAAACCAGATAGATGCCTCAAGTAAAAGAATAAAACAGGATGATCAAAACATAGAATTTCTGTTACCAGAAGACAAATATTTTGAAAAAAATATCTTTTCTAGTCAGCTGAATAGTAGAAACCTCTGATTTAAGAAAAAATTTACTCTGACTGCCAAGACAATCATACCGCCTTAACTCCCATGAACATAACTTGTTCTCCCTGATGGGAAAGAGGAATGGCACAGAATTTCTGAAAGCCTCTTGGTAAAACTGGGATTCCCAGGGTTCTCAGGCTGCTTGCTGCACCACAGGGAGATGCAAAAGTTTCGGAAGACTGTAATGAAGACCAAGCGCTGATGACTTTCAGGCACTGAACAAAGTCAAGGAAGACCACAGTACTTATGTAGCCCACCATACACTGCAGCAAAGCACATGCTCTGGCAAAAGTCTGTTAAAATGGAAATATTTGCACTTCTCTGAGCTAGCATCTTCCAATAAAAAATTATTTCCTTCAGCTTTCAGTACAATTTTCAAAGAATTACAAACAGCAGGAAAATGATAAATTCAAAGTCACTCAACTATTCAGTGGAAGAACTAGGAATAAAGTCACTGCCTTCTGTAGTTGTGGTCTGTTATCACAAAATCCTCCTCCTAAAATCTCCACCTGCTGCTTCATCCAGCCTCTCATAATTTCTTAACTTTCCATAAGGACACACAAGATTGGGGAGCTGGCCTTGTTGGGTGTAAGAAATAGTAAAAGATGGGGAACACTTTGTTTCATTTCACTGGGTTGTTTTTCAGCTGGATTAATTTGGTCACTGCACTGACCACATCAGCACTTCTGCCAATACGGCTGAACGGTTGACAGTGGGAATGGGCATCAGGGAGCAGCAACATCAATCCGATCCTGCCAGAACATTTTACAACATCAAACCACAGTCTTTTCATTAAATTAATTAACCTTGATTTAATTAACAAGTGAATTAAATAACTCCTCTTTCAGAAATGGAAACCCATGTTGCCAGTAAGATCCTAGACTCCTGACAAGCTCAGATCCTCATGTGCTACATCTGCTCTTGGGCAGACACTGTAGGAAAACACTAGAAATAGTTAACAAGGTCAGAAACTGCCCGTGTCATGAGGGCTTAAAACCATTTTACATCTCTGCATCAGAAGCCCTCAGAATGCTGGATGTGAAGAAAAAACTGACATGCTACATCCTCCTGCTGTAGCTACACTGCCTTTTAGGTCTGGAGCTAAGCGGTTACTGTTAGCTCAGGAGATGTGCGCGTGTTCTTTTGTGCAGGGCGAACATGTCATTGCAGTCCCAAACAGCCTCAGATCTGCTTTCTATAATGAGCCAAGAGGTGGAAATATGTTTTTGAAATTTAAGCTAATTATTAATATAATCTTTTCTGAGAACAGAAGTAGAACAATTACTCAGTGTAACATGCCGTAGATTGCCTCAGGCGAGAGGAAGTATATATTCATATATCAAGTCTGTGGATTCTCTTTAACGCCTTTTACGTTTATCTTTTACATTATGGTTCCCTTTTACTTCTTAGCAATGCTTTGCTTGGGGAACATTATAATACATCATCAAGTACCTTTTACGCTTGTGCAAGTACTCATATCCTCAGTCTTAACTCTTCATTAAGACAACTGTCACCTGTTGTTTTGGGGGATGGAGTTTTTAAACGAGAAATAAAATGCATCAAAATGATCTCATGTTTTAAAACTACAACAGTGGTGTAACTAAGGTAATCGCTTCTCCAGTATTCTGCATTCAATCCTATACAAAATCAATAGTGAGAAAAATCACTAGACGAAAGAATACAATGCTGATAGATTATGTGTTGATTTACATGAACATCAACATATTGGGAAGCATTACAAACCATTTAATCTACCATCAGAGTAGAGAACATTTAGGAATGAAAAAAAGACCAATAGTGCTTCATACACAATTTGGCTTTAGGGACCAGATGTATTATAGCTTCCATATGTCTCAGCCTACTAAATGCATTTTTAATGGAAAGTTCTTGCAGAGCAAAATCTGCACAGTAGCTTGGATAGTCTGTTAAAAGGCAAAAATCATTTCACCCAGATTTGCCCTGAACTTTATTTCAACGATGCTTCTGCATGTTCTGGGAGCTCCACAGGGGTCACAGAAGGGACCGAAGCATCAGAGCACTCTGTTTCCCAATACAAACCATAATAAGCGTTTTTGGATATTCTACCAATGCCAGTGGCATTAAATACAGATCATTGTTCTTATGACTCAGTATCTCAGGCCATACTGACTAAGTATATCGAAACTTTCCACAGATACTGATAGATCATTAGTACTGGAGCACTACTAGACCAATTACCCATTTGTGTATCAGAGCAAACTGTTCAAGCAGAAGCTTAAGATAAACAAGGCAGAGAATATTCATACCTGAGAAAGACTTTTGCCAAGAGGACTGAAGGGCTAAGCAAGTGTTACTTGGTGCAACCCAACTTGCCATTTGGCACACGTTGGTATTAGGATCTCTTCTTTGGGTTCCCTGCCATGTATTGTTCATTAAGCCAACATAATAAACCCCAAGTTGTGTAGGATAATTAGCATTCCTTTAACAAATATTACAACGCTTCAATGATTTGAAGGCCAAACTTCTGTTTTTATAAAAATGATCTGGATGCATAGGATCTCAAGTTTAATTGAAATCTGGTAGGACTCAGTTAGGAAACGCTGCCAAGCAGAACACCTGAATGGGTTATCACCAGCCAGCTGAGCCACTATAAGCTTCTACATGCACTTAGCTGAGTTTCTAGCGCAAAGGCAATGCACTCGGACAAATTACCTCAGATCTGCCGCATGCTAACAGTGCGTGCACAGTCGGTTCATTGCAGTGACTTTAAGCAACTGTAAGTTGATTGCAAACTTGGTACCACAGAGTAATATTTCTACACGTCTAAAACATGGGTTCAAGATATAAGTTATTGCTAAGTTATATAAGAGCAATTTTAAATATGGAAAAATGTTTAAGACAGAAGTTTCAGTGAACTACTTTTGCTATCAGAAAAAAAGATTAAATTAGGATACATGAAGGGGTAATTCTGTTGTAACCTGTCAGAACAAACGGATCCTTGAACTCCTGTGCTTGTAGCCCCTAACATGGTTAACTGCATGCACAAGTTCCCAAACTTCCAAGGCAACCTGGAGATTCCTAAAGTGACAGTCTGAAAAGGCGGTTTCAGGGAGGGAACAGATTTTCACCTTAACAGTCATGGCTTATCAAATAGATCAAATTCCATTGCAAGCCAAAGAAAAATTTCCCTACTTTTTGAATGCCAAAGGTGGGTTTTTCCCTATCCACCATCTGCAACAAAACTCCATCTGAAGTACATTAAAAAACATTCAGCCTCTGAATGATTATTTTCCCGCTCTTAGAATCCTGTAGAGAGCTATCATTGTATTACTGTCAATGATGGTAAATTATCAAACAAATACCCTCTTAAAAAATCCATATGCATGTTTTATACTCAGAAAAAACAAGCTCCTTCAAAGTCATGAGGAAAAAAAAATAGTTCTAGATATGATGTTTAAATCAACTACTAGCTTTACAAGATGCTTCACACGGACTTACACTGCTAACTACAAGATTTATTGCAAGTCATTTAATATTATCAGATGCCTCTTTATTCTGTAATTTGCTCTATGCTGGAGAAATTTCCCCCATTTTAGACCTGCAAAGTTCTGTATTCATGCAAAGATGTGCTTGCATAGATCAGACTGATTGATGGGGATGTCAGCTAGCCAACGATAAGTAAAATAAATAAATAAATAAATAAATTATACTTTAGTATAGTTGCCAGTTAGTTATCCTGAAATCAAAATTCGATATCCAATCACTCTTAATCTAAACAGCATAAGGGACATGGAAAGAGAGAGCATTTTGAGGGGTTTGGTTGTTGGGGTTTTTTTGCTTGCTTGCTGCAACTTAGGTATGATGCTCTTTTTAAATTGGCTTAAAAAAAATAAAAAGTTGCTATATACATTTTATACTGGAGAAAAAGAATAGGAAAAACTCCCAGCACACCTGCTTCAGAGCTAATCGGTGAAGGCCATTTCTAAACTGAATATTGCAAGTGGAAAATTTCACATTAAAGTCTCATTACTCTTCATTTCTCTTTACATTAACCCTGAATTTTTGTTTCCTCTGATGAGTATGTTTATTGGAAATCAGAAGAAGTAAAATTTTGATGAAAGACACACTTTGCACCTGGCACACTCTCCTAAAGCATCACATCTGTCAGACACAGGTTACTTATTACAGTATTACATCAAACATCTTATCCCGGTAACTAATTATTGCCTTTCTCCCCTCCTCTGTCAACCCTAGCAGATTAATTCATTTATTATTAAAACCTTCACACACACCAGATCTTAAACATTTAAATACATCAAAGACCACTCTTCAGAATGCCTTTTGTTTCTTAAGGAAACTATAAACAGTGAAATAGTTTTGCAGTAGCTAGGGCTTGTTACAAGCACTGACACAGATCAGAGTTGCTCTAGCATAATTACAGAGCAAATACTCTGTAACAGTATCTTTAAAATTGGATGCAAGAGATTATTTTCACTTAAGTAGCCTGACAGCCACAGCACCTCAGCTGATAAAGGCCAAGGCCATATGCCAATACACGGCATACATTATTATACTTAATTTTGCTGTCTCTGAAACCAAGTATAGGGGTCTGCACCATCTACAGAAAAACTCTTTATGAAATGAGATATGGCTTCTAGATAAGTAATTAAAACTTGCAATCAGAAAAATTTCTTTAGAGTCATGGAGGATTTTTGTATCATCACAAAACTAACTCACTGGCTAAAACCAGCTCCCTGGGAATTCAACATTACATATTTCAACTTATATCAAATCAGCTCATCACCTTAGAACTTAATAAGACAGAAGCCAAAATACAAAAGAAAGACAATCAGAAGTTTTCTACCCTTAAGTGGGTTTACATGCTCTGCATCCAGCGTCCCACACGGCTAAAATCAGCGGTCAGTGGTTCCACACTTCCTGACCACGGACAAGCAAGTAGAGAGGCGTGCGAAGCTGGAAGGACTACACAAGCTTGGGGTGTGGAGGGACTTGGGACTTCCAAAGTTCCCTCTCCTGCAACTCCTACTCAGGAAAGTTTCGGGAATTTGGTGTTTCTTCACCCTGGCAGTGAAGGCACAGTCTGAATGCAGTAAATCATGAACTAGCCAGATCCTGGTATTTTTGAAGTTGCAGTTGCACTGTATTGTAATAGCATTCCTGTGACCTTTTTGGAAGATCTTTAACTTCCCCAGACTTTGAGACATCTGAGGAACACCACTTCACAGCTTATGTTTTGTTTTCTTTATTTCTGTATTTTTCAAAAGCTTAAAAAAACCCACCACCCCAAAACATATTCAGTTTTCCTTCATAAGCCAGCAACAGGAAACAGTGTTTACAACTACACTAAAGCATACCTTTATTTCAACTAGCTTGTAAACTGTATTCTCATATGAAAAAGGCACACCAAATATCTTGCACCCTACCCAAAGTACGTGATTTGCTCGTATTTGGAAAATCTTGCTTTTTCTTTAATAAGGATTTTGCTAATTAACTGTTGTTACTATGTAAAAACAAAGAACAGGAAAACCAACTTCTGCCTCAGAGAGAGGGTTGAAATGATTAAGACACAATTAGTTATTGACAGCACAGGATGCTATGACATAAGCTCAATTACAAAACCAAGGTAGATCACATCATTTAGTGGCCATTTGATGAAGTAGGAGTAACGTTTGTATCTCATCAGTTAAACTCAGTATCACTTATTATGAAAATACTCACCTTGCAGAACACACGTCCTGTTAGAGTGCCAATAGTCAAGGCATAATAGGCAATGGGACATTGACTTTTACCTCATTTTGGTATTTTATCCAAAGTATTACCCAAGGTCTTAGGGACGACCAAGTTAGATCTCCTTCATCCTAAATGAAATGCCCATTTAGGATCTGTACTAGATATCAAGAGCCCTGCTCCATCCCAAAAGGCCTAAATGAGATCCACCACCTACTCTGGGCGAACTGTGCCTTCCCTTTCCAGTCACATTTGTTTTTTCTGTCTGGAACATAGAACAGCAGAAAACACCTCAGGATTTTTTTTTTGTAGGTCATTGTCAAATGATGAATTTTTATACTCAACCAATCACCTGACATTTATAGTGAAAAAATAATTTTTTTTCTATATTCTGAATGAAACTATTTATGCCTATGCACATTAAAGGATTCAAACACACTCAAACATGAAATGAGGAGTTACACATAACAGAGTTCCTTTCTTTCCCCCCTGCTGTCCTCTAGTAACAAAAGAGCACCTGAGGTAAAAACGTAAAGTTAAAGAGGATGGAAGGACAGCAAATAAGCTATTTACAACAGCAGATAGAAAACTCAGTAAGTAACAACAAAGTATGAGGAATCTTCAAGTTAAGTTATATATCTATCGGATGCAAAGCAGAATACCTTTTGTAAAGAAAGATCATGTCATTCCTATCCTTTGTGGTTCCTGAAAAGTTCACCAAAACACCAGAGAACGGAGAATGGATTGATACTGATTTGAGTTTCCAAACAGCCTTTGACAAAGTTCCCTGCAGAAGACTTAAGGAAACTAAATCATCACTATGCATAAAAATAAAGTCACATGCCATCACAGAACAGAAAACAGCCAAGGAACTGAAACCCATAAGCTGTTGATTTTCTTTTTCAATCTTTTTTCTTTTGTTTTAAACTATCATCTAAATCTACCACCTGAAATAAAACTTACAAAACAAAAATACTGACAGTGACATATGCATGAAAATTGCTTTAAAGCATTTTGCTTAAAGAGCTTTATGAAATACAGACTTCAAGACACTTTGATATTAAAAACTGAGCAATACATTTTTTAGTCATAAAAAGACTTTTGCCTTCAATAAGCTATGATTATCAGGCAGCAGACCAAACAAGCATATATTATAAAGTATAAATAGCAACACCACACCAGAAAGAAGACGTGTTCCTGACTGTCAAAGCCATTCACTGCAAAATGGCAGCTTTCCATGTCTGGTCAGCTCAGGGCACAATCTGTACAAGCTATTTGTTAAACTTTCAAGCAGATACCTTCACGCTCTATCTAAAGAGCCAGGGGACTGTCCTCTTTTACTTTCTCTCTTAAAACTCCCCCATGCCTGGCCCCCCGTGGTAGAACCTTGCAGCCTAATGAAAGAACCCAACATACCTGTGGGCCAACACCACAAATCCTTGCACTACAGAATCATTCAACAATACAAGTTTGATCCAGATTAAATATCAACACATGATCTCATTTTTCCCACGTTAGCAAGATCACACAGTACGAAGTTTCTGCTGGCTTTATATTAGCTCTGGTAGGAGAAATGAAACCTGATCTGGTACAAGACTTGACAGTGTAAAGGTAACCTATGAAAGCTTTTGTAAAACGATATTTGAAACAAATGGTTTCATCGCCACTGCTTATGACCCTCTGCAGTATCACCTCATTCCCTCCCTACCTTCTCCTACTGTACGAAATGGTTGCCTCCTGTCTTTTAACCCTTCAAGTGAAAGGTCTTTCTTTTTCTTCTGAGGCTGTAAGAGGCTACCCAAACAGAGCTGCAGTCTAAAAGTTGGGATACTTATTATTATAGCAATAAAATAATCCCAAGACAATGCAATACATAAAAACAAAGAAAATTGTTTTCTCTTGAAAAAGAAAACCATTTATAATTTGAAAAATATGTTGTCCTTCTTAGAGTAATACAAGGTAATGTATTAAATACTCTAATCACATTAATCATCTTTGTACCATGTATCAGAGATCTGAAAATTCATCACCAAAACCAAACAGGAAATCATCCCATGGGCCTAAGCACATGGCCTCCAGGAAAAAAAAAAAAACTTGTTGACCCTCACTTCCTCTACAAAAGCCATGGTTAAATGTCAAGACGACAACATGCGTTGCTTATTTTCCACTGCCATAATGTACAGTAAGTTTTAACTGCAACAAAACCACTTCTGATAATCAGGCAGATGTTGTTTTTCTCACTGCTCTTCGAGGAGTAGTAGTAGTTCTCTCTTCAAAAGAAGAGATGTATTTTTCTACTGAACTTAAAGTATATGGCATTCCTTCATATTGGAGCATAAATATTTAGAGTCTGGTATACGTATTTTTAGCTTTCTAAAATTACTTGGTTTTCTGCCCCCCTACCTACACCAAGATAAGGGAGAAAACTTCAAAACAAATAGGCGTAATATAGTGGAGTTTAGGGGCAAGTAGTAACCACACAGCAAAATCTCTTGATAGTTATCTAGGTTAGTGAAAGTAGAAGAGGCACTGAAAAGCTGTAGAAGACATTTAAGCAAAAAAGCTAGTTTACTTGACAACAGCTGCAGACAAGAACATTTCAATCACTGCTGCATGTTGATGGGCTCTCAAATAAGTTACAAAACTATTCAAGGAAAAAAGAAGTTAGAATTAACGAGAAATGAGCTTGACAACAATAATCAATAAAAATACCGCCCAGTTTCATTGTGATTATGAGACAGAATTAAAACTATATTTTTATGATGATATCCACACCACAGTACATCTCTTTATGGGTCCTCATTTCCGCTTCTTCTGAGAAGTAAAACATAAGTGGTAGGAAATATAAGAAGTATGAAAAGTCCAAAGAAAAGCAAACATCAATTACTCTGGCATTTGAGGACAGTTTAAAAGAATATTAAGATTTTTCAGGTTATAAATGGAAAAGCAAAATGATATGAATAAGTGAATAAAAATGAGAATCTCTCTAGTGTCATTAAGCTGTACAGACCTTTACAGGGGACACAGCCCCCAGTTCATTGCAACAGAATGGAACAGAAAGATAGTACCATTGCTCACTTTTCCATTACGGAAGTTTAATACCTTCCTCTGAGGGTAAACTTTAACACAGAGAATGAGGACTACTGGTCTAATCCCTTCAAGCAATTCCTGTTTCAGTTAATGTTTCACATAACTTACCAATATACACCTTAAGACATCACATAATAAGCTACATCATCTTACAATGGCAACATGGCCAATTTAGTGTGCTGAAGAAAGAGAGAATGAAAAGACAAGTGAACTGATGACAGGGAAGAAACTGGTTACAAATTCAGTAGACACTATATAGGTAATAGACAGTATTTGTAAGCATGCTGTGAAAAGTTAAGAAAAGATACAGATGTGTCCGTAAGCCTGTATGTATCCACAAGCCTACTAAGTATTCATAATGCAAAATTTCTTTGGTGTCAAACAAAAAGTGAAGAAAAACTAGTACACAAAAGCTGACAAGCTCCAGTCGATTGTGGAAGAAGAATTAAAACAACTGCTCAGTAAACAGGTCAAGTTTCTAGTGATGTGCATCATCCAAAACAGAAGAGTATGTCAGGTTTTGTTCTGGGGCAGGTTCTTCCATTTTATCAAAGAATGTGCAACAACTTCATTTAGAATAAAGACTCCTACGGGTCAGACTGGATTCAAATATGTCCTCTTAGTCAAGAGGCTCTGTGAATTTAAAAGACTGCCAGCAGTTAGTCTGAACATTTTGAAAATCTTCTATGCATTCCACTCCATCTTCTTCAATCTGGATAGGAGACACGAGACTTAGTGACACAGCTTCTCAGACCCTTCTCTGATTTAAGATGACATATGTGGTGTTATTTTCAAAACTCTAGATTCCTACACACTTCTATATTAAAAACAGATTTATTTTTTTTAAATCAAAGTGATAAGATTTGCTTGTTTATTCAGAAGGCATGTTCTCTGTGAACAAATTACCTGGACTGCAGGAAAATTGCTTTCCTGTTGACTTGGATAGAGAACTCTTCAAAATTTTATTGAACATATAACATTTTGTATTTATATAAATACCACCATAAATTGCTTTACAATTTATTTTATAGAAAAGCTTGCACCATTTTGCTTATATAAACTGCAAGTGAACTAGTCTTGCCCTCAGCGTTTACCCTTAAAACTGTTCCAGCCAATTTGAAAAGGAAACGTGGTGCAGAGAGAAGAAACGACACAAAAGAACTCTTTTCATGCAAGTACATCCTACTTTCCTCTCCCATTTAAAAATAATGTCTCTTAAGATAAGTTCTTCAAAGTACGCATGCAAAACAGGGACACTTAACAGAACTTCCCCAATAAACTGATAACATGTCTGTTGTTAAAGCAGCCAAATAGATTTACAGAGTTTAGGAAAACACTTAAGCAAGAGGGATTAATTACTACCAAAGTGACTCCCAAGCCATTAAATTTTATCAAATGCAATCTCTTCGATCAGATAGTTCTTGACAGCTGACAAAATGTTAAGCTTTAAAAATATCACCAAGCCTAGAACTACCTCCAGAGGATTTCAATTTTCTTACTAACATCCCTGTAAGGATGGCACTAACAGCTCCATACGGATCATTTTCTTATTTTCAACAAATTATTGGTGAATAAAGGCATAGGATATAATGCAAAAATGAAAGAAAACTTGAGCTAGAGTTTCAGAGTTAACAAAATGATCTGGCAAACATTAACATGCAATTTATCAGATTATCACAACTCTCACACAGTCTCCACAGTTTGTTCCTGCTGAGTAATGACGACTGTCTGAAAGGTAACAGGAGTACAACAGCTTGATAATATTACAGCACGATCGCTGTGACAATGCTCCTGCGATTGCATTTTGCTTAGCTATTCAGTCATTCAGGTAGGGTGCTTAAGTAGACTGCTGACATGTAAAAACACTGCTGCTTTGAACGTTTTAAGTGAAGCATTCATCCTGTAAATGTCATTGTTATTTTGATCGTAGTGTTCATGAAACGGTGAAGAGCTAATGGAAGCTCCGAGTGAACACTATGCAATCCAAAAGAAACAAAAATAAAGTCTCTAAAAGATTATCAGCCTTCTCCTGCACTATAGTACAGAGTTGCAGCACAGCACAATATCCTGTGCCTTACCCAAAGCATCATGCTAAAATAACAAATTAGTCTTTCCTCTAGTTTTACTCAGCACACAATATACTTCTCCTAAAATACAGAACACTATCTCCTCACAGAATTTTTTAGCAAGAGTCTGTCCCCATTTGAAGGAAAAATCAATTTTAAAGCACTTTCCTCAAGGGAGAAATTTAGGAGGAAAAATTTCTATTAAAAGCTTTACAAACTGTTACATTTAACATGTTAAAGTTTTATTCTGTGTAACAGTATTTTTCATCGACATATATACACACCGATAAATCACATAGATCTAAAATTAATTGTCCTGATGGTACATCCTTAACTGTGTCATTCGTAACTGCCTTACTCATAACTTTGTCTTCTACTTCAATTTTTTGAGCGTTTACAGGGAAGTTTCTCCTAGCTTACACCCTGCCAGAGAAAGATTCATTTGTATTCCCTTACCTTTACAAAATCCCTTTGGCCCAAATTCGGGACAACTAATAGCCAGATTTAATACATCAAAGACCACTCTACAACAGAAAGGGAAGCTGTCTACGTCTCCTCTCCGGCCTCATTTTCAGTACTACCAGCCTTCCCACCCTGACCATCCGCTGCTACGTCCTGGAGCAAGCCCAAGGTCACTAACACTCACCGGGAGCTCTCGGCAGCTGGCAACTCTGGACCCTTAAAGGCGCCGAATCAGTACCTCTGGTTTTTAACAGTCATCCAAGAACTTAGTATCCAGTAGATCGCACTTGAAATCTGGCCAACCTTGCAGCCTCCACAGGAAGAGGATGAAGTAATTATACTTAAAGTGGCCAAGAGACTTCCCATTGCTTGCTTTCTCCCCCAGCCAGGAGCAGCTGACAACAAAATCTCTTCCAAGCTTCGAAAGCAAGTTTATCATCAGGCTCCTGTAATATTACCACATACAGAGTCATTGAGGGATCAGGAACTCGACAGACCCTTGCAACAAGCGGTCGTCTGCTTCTTTTATAGCTGCGAGATTTGGTCTGCAAGTATTCAGTGGGAACTCAGATAACGCCACGAGTGCCGTCCACAGTGGGCTACAGGTACCCACCTGGGTGACAAACAGGGCGTGACAAAAATTTGTATTCTCTCACGCAGTAGCCCATCTAATACCAAAACTCTCATGCGCTTCCTATCCGCATCGGGCTGGGCAGGCAGTGAAAATGAAAGAATCCAGGGTCCTAGAGAAGCTTTTTGACAGACACTGTATTTCTGGCAAATGAGCATCTGAAGAACAGTACAAACATTTTGATACTACCCCAAAATAGCTCAAAGTCTGTCTTCAGAAGTATCAATACCAAAGAGGAAAAGCCTCCAGAACAGAAAAGCTGCTGACAAACCCGTCAGCGCTGTGCAGCGTCTGACAAGAAGTACAAGAGCCAACCTGGAGCTCAGGGGAAAGAAAACGAAATCCGCTACCCAACCTGCAGTCAGGCCCCCAGAGCTCCCCCTTAACCCGTAACCAAGCCTGCTCCTCACCCTCTGGCCTTGCCCACGCACAGACAGGGAAAACCAGTCGACACACTACACAGCCAAAATTGTCATCATCACTAGAGTCGGATATAAAACCTTCGTAAAAGATTCAGCGTTCGCTAACGTTACTAGATGGGAAAACAAAAGCCTAGTATCCTTTAAACACAAAGCACATTTTCTTCTCCAATTTGAGGCTGAAAGACATGTAGAAAGGAAAAGTATAGCAGAAGTAGCACACTTTGAAAACCATTCCTGGTTTGAACACATATTCATTTCAGAAACATAAAGGAAAAGTTTATTTCATCTTCATGGTCAATGAGAAAAGAGAGAACTGACTAATTGAAACCTTACTTGTATTACAACTGTTAACAAAAAATACTCCCCCCCCCCCCCCCCCCCCCGTTAATAAGCAAATAGTGCCAATTCTTTCTTTGCAGGTCATTCTTTTCTTTTCTCTTTTTTAGTGGAAAAGTGGAAAGAAATTGGAGTGGAAAATAAAAATAGAAAAAACAGAAGTGAAATACTAATTTTCTGCTATTATCATAAAATGATATTATTGAAGAAAATCTTTGTTGTTAAAGACCACTAGGCAATGAAAAATTGCAACCAACTGTATAATGATATCAGCTAATCTCTTAAGATTCATAAATTAATTCAATACATTTATCCTCTCAGTATGAATCTATTCTGTTGCTGCTTCTTAATAACTACTATAATAAACATAATAAATTTAAGTAAATTTGAGCTACAAAGTATGCTCCACTATATCTTCATTTTACATCTTCAGGTTTCTAGAATATTTAAACTATTTCTTAACATTGCTATATAAAGCATTTATTTCCCTTAACCGTTCAGCAAAACCAGATATTTAGGGGGAAAAAACCTTTCACATTCTTCTTTCAGAAATTAAAGCGCTCTGTCATTTGCTGCTCCCCCCCCGCCCTTTCTTTTTTTTTTTTCCTTCAAGGAGGCCTACTAGAGATAAAGCTCCTATTGCTCTGTATGGAAATGGAATATATTGAAAAGCAGATTGAAAATCATTTCTGTGCTGTAGGATGTGGGTTATTTTTAGGTTGTAATATTTTAGCCCTAGTGTTTCATTAACATAGGTTTTTGTCTGCTTGCATTTCTAAAGTTAGGTTTTATTTTGGTTTGTCATTAAAATGAAGCAGAGATCTTGCTTCTATAGCCTAAATAACACACAGCTGAGTTACAAAATGAGCTTCTGTTTGACTTGCTAGTTGTAAGAAGCTTTGGGAATCTAACATTCACCTGTTTTGGGGGAGGAGAGAAGGGGGAATAGAAGAGGGTTGCTTTTGTTTGTCATCATTCATATGATAGACCTACACTCTTAAATAATTTCAATTTTGTGTGTGCCTCCAATATAAATTTGCAATGTTATAGTTTACAACTTTATTGTGCTCACTATTGTACTAAAACACCCAAAGTAGCTGTTTCTGTATAGGAAACTAACAGAAATACAGCCTTTCTAAAAACAAACCCTTCGATTTATCAATGTTCAGCAATGCTGAAATATAAAAGGACATGTAGACTTTACCCAAACATCAATAACATGGACTTTATTAAAAAATAATAATAATCTTGAACAAGAACTAAAATTTAAGCCATGTCTCTTGCCACAGATCTGAGCAACCGAGAAGAAAGCACCACATGAAAAACTTGCCGCAAACCTTGGAACGTGTATCAACATCCCTAATTTACAGATAAGGAAATGATGCACAGATGTTATACCCAGAGAGGAACATGTACTTAACGGAGAATAAACATCCAGAATTAGCATGCTTACCTATGAACAGATATATTGCAGAGCTGTACTCAACCCGCATCTGTGTAATTGCATCAAACAGATATCTTAGGTAACGGGGTTGTTGCTAGGATTCCTAGGGATCTCTCTCTCAATCAGCTCCTCACCAATTCAAGCCAACGATTTGACTTACAATGCTTTCAGAGAGAACTTGTTTGCCCTGTTTGAAAGGAGGTGGCTTTAGCTCACAGACACATTTAGAGTGGGCATTTTTGCCTACGTAGATTCCTTATTTCTGTTCCTTTCTGCTGGACCCATGTTCTGACTCCTGTGGATAAATGCCTCCTGTTTGTGTTATTGCAGCTGACAGAAAGATAATGATGGAGAGCAGCAGAGATGTTTTACAGCATTTAATCCAGGCAAATTATAATTCTCTGGCACTGGCAGCAGTGACATTACAAACATTGACAAGGCAAAGCAAAACACCTACTGCATGATTCAGCCACTCAAGGCTCTTGGTTTTCAAAAACTTGCAAGCCTGGTGCAAGAAGATGGCTAGTGTGCTGGAATCACATCATTGTTCAGAAACAGCAACAGCATCACGTAAAAAAGATTCCCGTTCTTGGAACCATGTGAGAAATTTGCCATGACCCATGTTAGCAAAGACATACAACACACCTCCAGGGCTAGCCTGTTCGCTGTTAATAAGTAAGGAGATCTGTAGCTTATTCTACAGCTATCCCAAAGATATTGCTTACATGAATGCAATTATATTGGCTGCCAGATGGCCTTCCGCACCTCGCTGAAATCATCAATTGCACATGAATGCCTACTGTTTGCCAAAGACAAAAAGTAGTAACACTCAAACATCACGCATGCGTTGCTAGATCACAAAGGGAGGGATGCAAACATCGACCTGAGCCACACCAAGTTGGCAGTGCCAGCTTACAGGGGAAACCTAGTATTTACCTGCTTTGATATTTCTGTTGGATAACATGGTAATTAGGCGGTGTGTTTGCCCAAACATTACAAGGGACCCTGCCTTGACATAAACATGTACTCCAACATCCAAGCACAATTGCTGTTTCCCTTGTCTTTTCTGTATTAACAGTACAGAATCTGCCCATACTGCACAGCGCTGGAGGTCTGTGAAAGGTATTATGCACAGTAAATCCCTGTTTATTACTCTTCCAATAATTCCAAGAGGATAAAAAATATTTCTGTCTTTACACACCTTACTTCTTGTTGCATGTCTGTTCTTTCAGACTACAGATCATCTAACGTTTTAAGATTTAAGGAAGGATTTTCATAATCTCTACGCTCTCACCCTCCACGATATTAAACAAAATCTGCTGTCTCAGATACAATTTTCTTTCTACGTTAGAAGTATCCAGAGACCTCCAGGTGCCATGTTAACAATAATTTATCATATTTCTAGCAATAGAGTTAACTTTATTATTATTTGCCAGAATTACCCTTTCATATACACTCAGAAAACTTCTGCCTAGAAGACATATGCATGTGCAAAGCACTTAAAAGGGATGATACTCCAATTTATTATTATTTGATTACAAATTAGTCTTAAGCTTTAATCAACCTTTATGTGGAAGATTTTAAAAAGTAGGAAACAAATTTATTAGTCTAGGTTTCCACCATGACCTGGATTAACATGAGACTTCCCCAACTCTTCCATTTTTTCCTTCTGTCATTTCCTTTCTATCTTACATTACTGTTCCTTCTTTTTCAGGCTGGATCTTTAGAAAATTTCTATTTTAGTATGCTTTTTATCTGCAGTAAGTATCACTCCGCCATTTCTAATCATGACTTTTCCCCTTCTGATCTCTGTGATTTCCTGACTTGCCATGCTAACAACAGTATTTTACAAATGCAAGTCTCTCTTTCCTCCATTAGTTAGGTACTGCTAAATTCTGTTATTAATCTCCCAGTGATGTACACAGTAAGTACACAACAGTTGTTTTATCAGTTTAAAATCCAAACTCTATCTGGAAACTACATCAGAAGAGGACAGTAAGGACAATATATAATAACTTAACTTTTTCTCCTTAGGACCATATACTTTCTGCTACCTGGAAACTAAATAGCACAACATAATCACGTATTTCCTGTCTAGTAAACATACAAGTTTCATAGGAGAAAATAATTTGTATCGTGAATCATTAGCCACTGCTTAATCATAGTTTTTATGTAGATGAAGTGCTTTAGGTTGACCTCTGATTCACTACTCCTTGTCTGAAGCAGTAAAATCACGGAAGTTATATAAAAACTTGAGGCAATTTAAATTACTCATCTAGGTCGTTGGAAGTTTGAGGGGGTTTTTGTTGACATTTTTTAAAGTATAACATTGGTAACTGATCATATCAAAGAAATTTTTTCTCAGAAAGACACACAGAAGAATAAAAAGCAGTTATAAAAATAAACTCATGGGTATTGTCTAGCTACTACATCTAAAATTCAATGCACAACATGAACTTAATACTTAAGCAAAAGGTGCTTTACTTCAGGCAAGTCAACACTCCTGTTTTTTCATGCCAATTTTTTGCATATGCATTTATGAAAATATTATGTTTACAAGCAACATTAATTCAGATAGGCCATGAAATACGGTATCCTGACTCCAGAACTAGTTTTTAAACAGAAGCTAATTAATTGGTTATCACTGAATGTTGAGACTCTGTGCCAAAAAGCACTGCAAAAGTTGACAACAAAGCTTACAGCAAAGTAGCTTGGGAATAAAACCCAATATTCCTCTTCACAGTTCCCTGCTAATAAAAGCATTAACTTTAGAGCACATATGAAAGGAAGTGAGGGCCTCCTGCTGCCTCTCTGATACGGTATTGGTGGCAAATGGGCAATTTCCATGTATGTGGCAATTTACTAGTGTTACAACCCATACCCAAATGCCTTGAGGCATCGAAGTGCCAGTCAGGAGAGCAGGATTAGCAATAACATATGATTATGAAAGAAACAGCAAAATGAAAAAAAAAAAAACCCAAACCAAAAAAACCAAACACCAACTCTGAATGAATGCTTCAGTGAAAGTTTCTTTGTAGAAGTGTTTTTAGAGGCATGATCTGAAATTTCAGATTCTCAGAGGCACAATGCAATTCACTCTTTTGTCAAATATTAAGCCAAGGCAGTAACCCCTCATTTCCCTATGACCACTCCTCTGAGTTTGCAAATAGCTAGATTCATCCAGAATTAAGGGAGCTGTGGCAAAAGTAAATAATCTTGTTATGAAAGGAGATGTGTGTTTTAACAGAAACCAAAAAAGTTTGCAAGACAGGGGGTTGGGCTCAGTCACTACCATGGAAGAGTTCATGAATAATTCAAAATACCCTGTGCTTGCTTTACCGAGGAAAACACCACAGGAAAGAGAGATCATTTGTCCCCTCTGTTCATTATTTATCATACTGTAATGTCTGGGAACTGTTTACCTTTCTCTTTAAAAGCACAACTCCAACTGATACTAATAAGACACCAAATGATCTATTCCACTTAAACAGACACTCTTGAATTTCAAGAAACGCTGTCAAGTTCAAGATCCCTTTGTTTCGGAGGTGAGATTTTTTTATATTGCCAACTAGCAGTGTTAAAAGCAGCATCTAATATTACTGTAGGTAAAAACAGGAATACTGTTAAGACTTTTCAGATTATTATCTAGACTTTTCAGTTTGTTCACTTCATATAATTGGTAACTTGACTATAAATAAGTGGGGTTTTTTTCATGAAAAACACCTAATCAAGTTCCAAAGCTGTTCCCCAACTCAGAAAGTAATTGGGGGGAAAAAACCACACAGAAAAAATGCAATAAACAATAAAAGGCACAGTAAAAACTAGATGCAGTAATAACAACTACTCTGAAGTTATTATTTTTTAAAAGTTTATAAATTTCAAGTTCATGAAATATTTCTTCTGTTCAGGAGCAAAGTAGACAAATACTTTTTTTTTTTGTCCCTTAAATTACATATTTTAATTTTACTCTGTGGAGGGGAAAAAAAAAAAAACGAACTGGTATGTAGATCCCTTTGCATATGCCTAGAGTTTTACGGTTTGCTGGTCTTTAATGATCAATTACATTCTCTTCTAAAATTGTTCAGTCTAGGCCACATACCTCTCAAACATACTTTTTCTTCATGGGACACGCGTATCTGGATTTGTGCTGCACAACTGCCCAAAACATACTCCTTGTCACCTTCTGAACAGCTAATGTGTTTTACTGGGTAACAACGGTCCATCACATTTCCCTAGAACAGATACATCCACATACCCAACGGCTGACGTATGAGTCAAAAAGTAAATGTCTTTCCTCTGCACTTTCTAAAGCAAATGTCAGGTGGCTTTCACTGTAGTATGAAGCCTACTGCTTCAGCACACAAATCCAACTTGCACATCTCTTCCACTATTCCTATTCCTTCTTAAATACTGAGCCTCTTGGATGAAGTTGTGCTAAACAGAGCTACAACAAACACGGGCAGAGGTACACCCCATTAAGAACACGAATAATAGCCACCTGTTTGCTCAAGTCTTGGTGCATTTGCAAGGGAGACACGTTTTATGTTCAACATACACAGCATCTAGCTCTTGAATGTTCCCAAAATTTCCGCATACGTTTTTCATATTCAAGAGGAGCATCTAAAACGTCTCAGCTCCCCACCACCCCCCTACTTCCTACAGTGCAATTTTTGAGGAATCAGTTCTTATCCATTAAGTATTAGGACGTAGAAAAAGCAAAAATTTGTGCTCTGAGGAATTTGGCAAATGAGCAGTAAATATTTACCAGCTGCTAAGATCAGCTGGCTGTTTTGAATTTAATCTAAGTATAATTAAACAAACAAACAAACAATCAAGATATCAGGATTGCATTTAACAGTGTGGAATAAGACCATTCAAATGTTCTTCTATCTTAAAGTTATACCAGCATTAATGACCATAAATGCAAATTCTTTCTTTCACTGCTAGACAAGTATTAGTTTTTGGTTAGCTGACAACTAACACCACAATAGCTTCATAAATCACTGCCAGATATTTGTAAGAATGCCATCTGAGAAGGATTTCATTTTTAAGAAGTTCACTGTCATAACATAAAAATGGTTTGCCAAAGCAAACTTGTGGCCAAAGAAATAATGGTTTTGTTTAAATGAATATCAATTCTTCATCTAGCAAACATTTCCTAAATGAGAACTGTAGCTTTTTGGCTTGCTTTCTTAACTTGGACTTTTGCCCGAAGCGTTTTCTTTAGGAAAAGTCATTAAAGTTTTTCTTCTTTTTTTTTTTTTTTTTTTTTAAAGCATTTGAAATCTCAATGTCAAATCTCAATTTTAACTTTTTCATGCTGCAAGTCATACATTAATGGAAGGAGCAGGTGGGTTTGAGCTTTTAACAAGGCACAATCTTTTTCAAATTCATTCAGGCACTGGAATTAAATAAGATGCTAGTAAAAGCAAAGCAGTATAAGGTGCCCTAATCCTTCCAACTGTCAATTTCTAGGCTTTTGGTGTATTGTTACGTCACTATTCCCTACCTGTCTTGGGGGGGGGACGATGACACACAAAAGAAACCCCAAAAACCAACCCCCAAAAAGCACAGCATACCAGGCTTCCTCTGCACACAAACAGCTGATAAAACAAACAAAAGAAACCAATTCTCACCCACCTTAGTTCAGCTTTATAAGAGATATAATCATTATTTTTACAAAAATTCTGAGTCTGCTGAAATGATAAAGATTAAAATACCTTTTCACAGCTGTGGAAGACCTGAACTTTACTAGCACATTTGTTAAGTAGAACTGGTACCTATGTTATGTCTAGGATTACAAGTGTTAAATACTACAGTACAGGCTGAGAAACAGCACTTAAATTCCATGGCAGCTGAGTTCCCAGCCCAATACCCCATCACCTCTACAATCTCACAGCACAGAACTATCAAGGTTTCTCCTCCACAAAGTTCAGGAAAACAGCTTTTCAACATGGAAAATTCTGGACCAGCCTGATTTTCTAGCATCTAGCACGCACTTTGTTTCGAGTTCGTTTCTTTAGGACTTCTTTTGGTGACTTACTGCCTTCATTTATTTACAGATTTGCTGATTAAAAGGAAAAAGATAAAAAGAAAACCTAAGTATATTTAAAATCTTCCTCCCCCAAAATGCATGCACATTCACTTTCTCCTTCTAATTCCTGTTATTATTAAGTCAACTAATTCCATACATAAGAGTGGATGAAGGCTGGAAAGGAAGAGAAGAAATATGCTCAAGTCGGTGCCTACACCATGCTCAGCAGCTTTGTTTTGGTGTTTAATTTTCGTCCCTTACTAGATATTCATTTTAACTCTTCAAGAAACAGATAATTCGATGATGGAAGTAGACAAAACATTAAGTTTGACAGTGATGTAAAGACCCATTCTATTCAGTTAAGAAGGTAAATCTAACACGTCTTCAACCACTCTACTCAAAGAAAGCATATGGGTTACAAGACTGATGTGTGGAATGTAAGAGGGACAGTAAGCAGAAATAAAACTCAGCGTGAAGAACAGACTGCACATGGTCATAAAAAACATGATGCAGATCAAACAGGATCTGTTCTAATAGACAAGTAATCAAGTATTTCTTTTCACTTTCTAAAGAGCAAAACTGAAAACACCAGAAACATGCAGCTGAATGTGTGGTAACTATTAATAGTCTCCTAAGAATTAAGAAGCTGCTTATTCAATACACAAGGTTAGTGTCATGCTATAAAGTTGACACTTGATATTTTTCTTGATCACATGGGCTTCTAAGCTCAGCTAAGTAGAAATGAGATGCACAGATAGCTCATCGTCGCACATAAAACCTCACATTAGTGGTCCCTAACAGAGGATGGGAGATGGAAGTATCTCAGATATTACCTGTTTGAACCCAATGCTAAGAGAGAAAGAGGAAACTAAAAAAAGAATTAGGCCGAGAGAGAGAAAATACAGTATTGTCTACTGCACATCTTGCTCAGCATTTCCAGCTGTGATTAGGGGAGGCTGGAGACTATTGGCCTATAGTGAATACAGAAAACTACACGCATGCATCTCTTACAAGCAGTCTGGTAGCTGGGAAGTGGCCTAATTAGCTCTTGGGTGCCAGTGATTCAGGATCAAATTCAGCTTTAATTGCATTTTATCTGCACCCTTGGAGACACTCAAAAGACACTGGACACGGTCCTGGGCAGCCTGCTCTAGGTGGCCCTGCTTCAGCAGGGAGGTTGGACCAGATGATCTCCAGAGGTCACTTCCAACCTCAACTGTTTTGCGATCCTGTGACTAGGAAGTCACGCTCGTGAGAAGGAATAAAACACGTGCCACTGCCAGGGCCTCGACCGCATCCTCCTGGTGGGCTTTAAGCGAGCTAAGTCCAGTTTAGCTGGCTGAGTCCGAGTCCAACTCTGTTGCTGACAAGTCATCGGGAAGTAAGCTAGAAGGGAGGTCCTGCCCCACCTTTCCCTTGGGAGCCGCTTTTTGGCTGGGGCTGTACCACTGGCTCCCCTCTCTGCCACCCCGTAGCTGGGCTGTGTCTGCTCCTGCTTGCCCACCACCCTGGTTTTCACCCTGGCCCCGGACCTGCTGGCTCAGCTTCAGACGTGCCCCGACTCACTGTGGACTTGCTGGGCAATCCCTGACCCTGACCGCTGTCTCCAGACCTAATCCCGATCCTGACCCACCGCTCAGCACCCTGGCTCCTTGTTGGGGAGGTCACTGCTCCCCACCTCCCTTATTACCACGCTCGGTTCCCAGCCCACCTTCACTGGTGGAGCTGCCAGACCTTGCTGCTCCCCAACGGCCCCAGCATAAAGACAAATCAATTTAATCAGTAGGAAAAAATGAAGAAAACTCAGTGGTATATTGGTACTAAATGTCAGAAGGCCAGGAATCAAGAGGACAAACAAGTCAATGTTTCTATTACTTATGCTAAAACAATTTGAGATAGGTACAAGGCAACAACCATATCTGCAAATACAGTAGAAATTCCCAGCGTATGGTAATATGTAATAAGGATAATACAACTTCAGCTTACAATATAATAAAATTCTAACCACACAGAGGACAAAAGAATGCTAGATTTATCTGGTAATACTACAAGGAATGCAAGATAATAGTGAATGCTATATTTAAATAAAAGTTTGATTTGGAGTCTGAAGGAGTCCAAAATACTCCAAAGACGATAAACACATTACAGCAAAAGTATAAAATGGTCATTTCTTAGCTAGGGGTATGGGTAGGTGCAGTCAGCCAATGTCACAGTCAGTAGCAGGCGAAGAGAAAAAAATCTGGTTAAAAACATCAGGACAACCTCCTATTTTAACAAAAGGCTCACTTTGATCCTTAGTGCCTATGAACAAAAAAAGCAAGTATTTTTTTCATTAGAGAAAGAAAAAGGGGAAAAACATGTTCTGAAGTTCTTCCAGGGTAAACTCCACAGTTATAAGTGAATGTACTTCCTAGGGAAAATATATCAAGTTCACTCTGCTGGAACTGGTGGACAGAAAAGGAAAAGAAGATATTCCCACAAGCTTCAAAAAGAAAGTATTTCTTTTTACCTGCATTGTACTGAGGCGTGCTCAAAACGAAGCAACCATGAGGAAAATGATGATACTACTGAGCTTCAGACCAGCCTTTTTATAATGTACTGTAAATTAAACAGAAAAGCCAATTAGCAAGAATAATGGGCTCTTGCTTTTATTAGAGATAGCTTTTGTTCCATTTTCTAAGAGCCTAGAAAATTTGATGGCTGGCAAATTTCTAAGACACATCTTTTGTGAGTTTTCTGCCCTTATAACCTGCTGCAGGCATGCACTCTTTATGTCTTCCAGAATTAACACCTAAGAAAGGATTACCACGGTCCTGTCCCAAACATCATCGTTCATGCCTTTCACATGAATTTCATTTTAAATGTCATATTTTAAAAGTAGATGTTTAAAATCAGGTACTTAAACACAGAGTTGAGCATCTGAGCAACAGAGAAGCAGTTTTCAGAGCTGCTTATCAATGCCAGTGCCCATGGAGAGCCAAGCTGGAGAGGGAAGGGGAAGGCTCTGTTCAGGAGATCTGACATTTCAGTTGAGGACAAGATGACACATAAAAGGTGACTCTTTCTTGGCCCACCCCTGTAACCATGAATTTGCCCAATGACCTGGGCTCTGGTCTGACCCCGCTGCCACCCCTGGCCTGCCCATAAGTAGCTGCCTTCAAATTCTTTTCACATCAGGAGCATATTTCATTCAGTAAAGGGGGAAACATTACTTTTTGTGGCTTTATGTGCCATTTCTGGGTTTTGGCAGAATTTCTCCGAACTCAAAGCTCTGAACCAGATTTCTGTGAGTCAAGAAAAATAGTGAGAGTAAGAAAAAACTGCTTCTTCCCCCCTGCAGCTGCTCCCAGTATTTTTCAATAGACCTTTAGTAAAAGATCTCCATTACACATTTTCAGTGGTGCATCACCTCCTGACATTTGACTAGTAGCACTGTGAAATCCCTTTTCTGGTGAAGGAAGGAGGAATGCATGATGAGGAATGCAGGACAAATTAGGATGCCAAGGTACAGAAAGCAGAAGCATTTTAAAAAGACATTTAAATATCTTCAAACTTGAAAGACACTTTTGTAATTCAAACACTCTCAAAAACCTGAAATATTGTATGGTTGGTATGCAGGAGGCATATGTAATGCATATGCAATACATTCAACACCTTTATTTTTACTAAATAAACAGACTTGTTCCTCCCTTGTGGTTGAGCCTCCTTTCTGACTCAATTCAAACAAGACTGAATTGGGGAAAACAACACAGCAGTGCTTCTTGTAGTCCCACTCGCAAGCTAAATACAACGTGCCTTGGATGACAAAGAAAGAAGCTTCTCACAAGACTTGAGGTTCTCGTGCTTGAGCCACCGCAACTGGTATCTCCATCAAGAATCAAACCATTAAAAACAAACAAACAAACAAACATCATCACTAGCGGACAGTTAAAATCCCCCAGCTCAGTCTGAATATCAGCTGGGCTTGTGCAAGAGCTAAGGAAGTCTGGAAATGGAAACTGCTGCCAGACATGCAGTTTCTCTCTCCCCATGTGCAGACAGCCTTGAAGACCAAGAGACAGCAAACACCACAGCCAGAGAGGAAATGGGATTGTATAGATGGCCACTTTGGAGTCAAAAGAGCCAGGTTGGGTTTGGGGTTTGGGTGGAGTGTGGAGGGGTTTTTTGTTTGTTTGGGGGGTTTTTTTTGTTGTTGTTGGGGGTTTTTTTGGTTTTTTTTTAATCACTGAGCATCTAATACAACATTGTATGTGCTGCGCAAAGCTACTGATTCAGTCGTCTTAAGGAATTAGGCAGGTTTCATTGCATTTCCCAGTCATGGATCCAAATTCATAGATAATTCTGAACTACAAATATCCCAGAGACAAGGAGTCTCACTGAAAAAAAAAAAAACAAGTCTGGTATAGTCTAGAACTGGCAGCATGCAGCAGTGCTGACATCAAAAAAAATTTGCTTATCTCAGCTTTTCTAAACATGCATGTCCCAGCTGCCACTTGCTCTTGTGTCTTCTGATCTGTGTCTGCAAAGGGTATCTTTATATCACTGAAAAACAGAGACGTCCATTTCCCAACTGAATGGACTTGAAGATTTTTAATATTTCTGGACAGAATAGAGGTAATTTTTAAAAGGCCAAACTATTGCACCTCTATGAGCCATTTCAATTTACTGTTAAAAGTAACTAACATACAAGTAAGATGCCAGTGCCTCACTTGGGATAACATGAATCATCCCAACACAACACCTCTAAGCAACTCCCCCAAATTCACAACAACAGATAACTTTTAAATGACAGGTAACCTTACACATTCCATGTAATATACACTATATGAAATACAGTCATTTTAGGTCTGGTCCCACTGACATCAATGAAGGCTAAATAGGGCCTTTCGCTTTTAGAATAATTATGGCCAGTAACTGCATTACAGCAGAAAACTTGAGTGGGAAGGTTCTGCAAAGACACCTGCCTGAAAAAGTTACCACAGAAGTACAGAGTAAGCATTCCTGAACAATATAAAACTTCAAATACACATAAATATTATCCTTAAACACAAATCACACATAGGGTATTAAGAATAATCCCAACAGACTGGTGAAGGTTTTATTCCAAACTGATCCTAAGTATTTTCTTCTGTTGTTTATATGGACACAGTCCTGTAATAGTTTATATCCATTAAAGAAAAGTTTAGAGGGTTTATGCCAAAAAGGGGTGTTGAGCTAGAAACCAGTTAGCACCTGGCTCGAATATGAAGGCTGAGTAAGTGGCAAACAAATTGCTCCATGTACATCTATAGTATAACACGTGGCATGCACATACGTTAATACTGCCCATACATACTCTATGGTAGTGAAAATGGGGCTATCCACCATTTTTCTCTGCCATCTGTGAATTCTAGCTTATGAAAATACGTACTGCCATTAATTCTCTCCACCACAGTTTCTCCTCTCCATCTCACCCATGGGAAAGAAAACAAAAAAAGAGCAATGTAGCCAAGAGAAATAGGCTATTCTGGCCAAAAATATTTTTACTACAAACTACTCTCTGGAGTGAGAGAAACTGAGATCACTGTAAAGTGACCTCCCAAAATGTTACCTGTTCAAGAGATTTTTTTTTTTTTTCCTGCATCTCCCTCGGTTAAGGCTCCTGAAGAAAAATTACCTCCTATAGACTTACTGTTTCAATTTACACAGTCAACTCAGATTCTACAAGGTGATGCTGCTAGATGCTGGAAAAGAAAAACTGTGCTGAATTAAAAGTTCTGGCAGATGAGACTTCTCAGGCTTTTTGGCGAAATGGTACTAAAGAGTATAAAGAGTTTAATAAAAAGGAATGTCTCTTCTGAAATCTCATTAGCATCTACCTATGATTCATCAATTAGATGTAAAACACACACTGCCTCTAAATAATACTTAATATGCTCACATTTACACATTTACTGTTAAATGGTTAATGAAGAATACTAGCTTCATCTTCAGCTTAGTAATGGTATGATATTTTCCAATTGTCACATTCTAGTAGAAAGCATTTATTCAATCCTAAGCAGTGCTAATAAATAATATTTGCTGCCATTTTCTAACAAGAAGTGCTACCAGCTGTCACCTGGATAACGTAAATACACGCATGCAACTTAGAGATACAGGGACAGAAGAGGAAAGGAATCCAAATTTTTAAATGAAAATTGTTGGGGTTTTTTAATACTTCTTTTTAAACCAAAAAAAAAAAACCCCACCAAAATAACTGTTCTTTACCCTTCTACTTCACATTGTTAAATATGTTCTCTGGGCTGGTCTTTAATTTTTAAACACTGTCAAAGACCTAAGAATTTTGACAAAAAAACGCTCAGTTGATGAATGACTTTTCACTGCCGCCTTCTCAGCTTATAGAACTTCCTGTCTGGAACCTTTTTGCCCTCCCATAATTTTACAAAATCCACTTAATTACAAATTCCTTTATGGGATAATTACACTTCCAGATACATCTTCTATACTTCATTACTTCACATATACACAGAGATCAGCAGTGATCTCCAGGGTTGAATGCATGAGGAATGTGCAGCCTCTGAAGTATCTTACAAATATACTAGTACTAGTATCTCAGGCACGCATAACACATGCATACACAGATTGCTATTAGAAGGAAAAATCTACCTTTAAGATTCAGTAGTGAAAAATTTCAAAAGTCTCTTACATTGTCTGATCCTCTAGCTTACAAATTGTCAGTAGAAGAACATGTTAAAGAATGCCCATCAGATAAATACAGCCATAAACCACCAAATGCTTTTATATCAAAGCTAGTTCGTTATTTTATTATCACTCAGGACTAAAAAGAGAGAAATCTTACATTATCACTTGATATTCCTACAGCTTTGTATCAGCTTTCCTGGTCTTTGATCATAACAATACACATACCTGCACAAGACTAAAAAATACTGTAAAAACATTTGATATCCCACAGTATCATCCAGCGCTTAAATGGGTTTTCCTCCAGAAGTATTTCCTGCACGTATTGAAGTTGCTTGCTATGAAGTATTAACTTTTCCAAAGTTTCCCTCAAATTCTGTCACCAGTTTCTTTATCTAAAGTTCCTTAGGCATGAAATAAAATTGCATATAATCTACATTTTTAAAACAGAATTTATAGAATACAAGTATCACATTTTTTCTATAATTATGTGAACAAATATTCATAATAATTTTTAGCACTTTTAATAAAATACATGTAACAACATTAAAATAAAGTGGTTAAGAATTAAACTGAATATCAACCATGCTGCTGAGGTGTGGTTTGAAAATAATTACTGGGGTTTTTTAAGAGTGTGATCTATAGCAGCATTTTAAACTCCATTTGAAAATATAAATTCATGCATGTTACTATATTAATAATGATTAGAATATAAAAATAAATAAAGATAACATACGAAAGGCCTCTTGCCTAGAGACTGACCTTTTCAAGCTTATTCCAGTACTTTACTTGCTCCTAATTATTGTTCAATATTCCTTTCCCAAGAGCACATTAATAATAATAAAAGGAGGCTAACAGCAATGACGGCTGATTTAGAGGTTCAAATTCTTTACTGTAGCAATGAGATGGTTTTTAAAAAGGCAAAATGCCAGTCATGAGATTCTACCAGACTATTGGTAAACTACTGACAGCAGCACTACAGCAAATCAATCAACAATGCAAAAAGCTGACAAAGAAAGAAGAAAATAAAGGCTTGCACAACTTTGCAGTTTACGGGCTTTTGTTGATAAATTGTGCTGCCTAATGACATTTTATCTGGTATTACAGGAGAATTCCAGATTTTGGTGCTAGGACAGGTCAACAAAATCCAAATAAACTTCAGATTCAGGAATACATACAAAAAAAAAATATTCTCTTCAGACACACAAGAAGAAGGCATAAAGACAGCCACATTTCAAAACAGAAATAACTATTAAAAAACAAAGAACTCTGGTTTGGGGTTTGGTTTTTTTTCCCCCATTTTTCCAGATTGCTATTTTTAACTGAATTATTTGCATTAAACTTGAAATCTAGTTGGGAGTTGGAAATCTCTCAGTTAGGGCTAATTGACTTTGCCTCACATGCATAAAAACTCACTAGATTAAATTACAAGCAATCAGTGGTATTTTTCATTTGAAACAGCCCTCAGTGAGCCTCATTGATAAACAAACAAGACACGGCATTATTAATTTATTAATGGACTCGGCGTAGTATATAATGGTATCATTACTGGCAAAGTCACTTCTGTTCATGTAACTAATCAGAGTTCTGGGAGGGGGGAAATTAATGTGACAAACGTTTGGGAGAAAAATATGGAAACAGTAAGTATGCAAAACAACTTTTTAAAAGGCCTGTTGAGACCGGCAGCTGACGAACTTCCGCAGAGAAAAGGCTGCGCGCAGCGGCTGAAAGGGAAAGGCGGAATCGGCTTGCCCGTCTGAAGGACCCGGGTACCACACCAGTGTAAACCGTCTAAAACGCTGACAATAACGAGCTTTAGAAAACATCGGTGCTAAGTAGTCTCGCCTATTTTTGTCAGGACGCTGTTGAGTATCGACAGGCAGGACTCGCTGTCCCTGCCCAGACCTCCTCCACCCTGCCACGGCCCAGGTCTCCGTTCCAGCTCGTCCCGGGGCCGTCACCCCCTGCCCCGCACCGCCACAGCCGCCCTGGTCTCCGGCCCGACCTCCTGGACAGGTCCCGGACCGGGGTCGTCTCTGCCCTGGCCCGAGGCTGTCGACGGAGCCTCTCGCCGGCACCCAGCGCCGGGTGCAGACCCCTTGGGACCGTGCTCCGTGGACGAGGGTCACCCTCGGCTCCCCGTCCCTTAGGGACCAGCCGGCTCTTGCTGCTCCCTGACAATTTTAACTGAAACTGAAGCAGACGAGCATACTAAAGACAGATGGTGGTGTACTGAAACAAAGGTTTTAGGCTCACACAATAAACAGAATTTCCAGTTACGTCTGCCTATGCACACATTTAAATAGTTTAGCTTAGGATGCAGTTCTTTGAAACCATATTGCTAGATTTTGTTCCTTACTTGCGATACGATCATTTTAGAAGATCCTGCAGAAACTTCACAGGCCTTTTAAGTCCACAGTAAACACTGGCTTTAGCACCTCCATTTGAATTCATGCCTATTTTTTTTTTTATATTCATGCTGACTACGTTAAAGACAGAACTAATTTCATTACATCTTGCCTCCTTTTTATTCTCTCTCAAACTGCATTTTTGGGGAAGGGAACATCCTCCCGTTCTGCTGTCCCTGCCAAACCTACCAGTTCCCCGACTCTCAGCCCTCAGAGGCGGCAGGAGACACCACAGCGATGCACCTTCTGCATCTCCATGCAGCTCCTCACAACTCTCAGAATTACCCAAACACTTCCCAGGCAACCGCCAGTTTGGGACCAGGATCCTGCAGGAGCCTCACTTGGCTTTTCGGGAGCCTGGCTGATGGCGATGTATGCACCCAGAAAATATGCTGCGGTTGGTAATGAGCCCTGTGTAGCAGGTGGGGAGAACAGCCTGCCCTGGACCCCTTTGATGTGCTACTTCTGATTCACCGCCGGTGTTAGGAGAGCACTCGGCAGCCCAAGCCACGCTTCTCTTGGGCAGACATAAAATGGAAACGCGGAGTTTGGTTTAAGACCTTGCAGCCTTTTTCCGTGGCAAAAAGGAAAAAGTGAAAGAAACCGAGGCGTGCAAATTAAAGCAATAATTTATAAAATAAAAACCTTGTCCACCCAACAGCTTTCCAAGTCACATCTTGTCTCCTGGCTTGACGTGGTCCAGCTGGCAGGTCTTCACAGGCACCGTGTCAGAGACAACCGGCAAAGGGATGCAGGGCAGGGAGAGAGCGGGCAATGCAGGAGTTAGAAGAGATTACAAATTAGACGGTGAGAGAAAACCTAAGAGACATGAGGAGGAGAAGCCAAGCACTGAGGGGCTAACAGCACAGGCAAACAGAAGAAGCTGTCAAGGTTGCAACAGCTTGATAAATTAGGCATTTTCAGCTGTTAAAAGTCAATTGACAGCTCAGCCGCATCCTCTGTCTCTGCGAGTTTAAAAAGGAAAACACTCCCTCCCCCTCCTTCTCAGGCACGTTCCCACTTTTACAGGCAATTTCAGACTCCAGAAACTGTTAATTTTTTCTGTTACAGAAAGCGCGGCTCCACCAGTCCCAGCAAGAGAGCTCTGCCTCCACGTCACCCTCATGCCTTGCCTTCAGCTGCCTCAACACCCCCCCTTCAAAAGCCTACGGGTATTTGCACCATGGTCAAAGTCGAGGCAGCGAGCCCACTGGTCAATTTTTACTGAAGTGGAAAGCAATTATAAGTCTTAAGATAATGAATTTTCTGAAAGTTAAAGTGGAGACTATGAGATACATCTCTGCTGAGAAAAGGCAATGTTACACAATACAAAGCCTATAAAGAACAAGGCTGCATTGGTTCTTCTCCTCATAGGACTTCTCCTAAAAAAGGCATAGAGAAAAATATTTTTAGTATATTGAAAGCAACATGCATTGGGACAGAGATAAAAAAAATCCAAAATCCCCAAATGCCTGCAGAATGCAGACTTCAAGCTCTTCAAAAACAAAATCCTCATTTTTATAGCCAGTATTTCAAAATCCTGGCGATTCTATGCAAAGGTACAGATAAGGCAGAAAAAGAAGAGCAAGGATGTGCATAAAGACA